>NC_057800.1:372241312-372244548 GCF_018294505.1 Triticum aestivum | reverse complement strand
ACGACCTGGCTCGACGCGCGGCGGCCGAAGCGGAGCGGGGTCGAGGCGGAGCGGCGGAGGCGGCGGCGCGCTCCGGCCGGGCGGGGGTCGGGCGGCGCCTCGGGCGCGAGGAGGCAGGCGCGGGGCGCGGCGATGTGGGCCGGGAGGGCCACATGCGGGCCCACAGGCCGGTGCGGCGGGATTCGGCGGCGGCGAACGGCAGAGTGCCACGTGGCAGCGGGGAGGCAGATCGGACAATGTCCGGCGGCGCGAGGGGAAAGGTTAGGGTAGGGTTTGATCCGGAATTTCGGGAGGGGATGCCTTCTTATAGGTAGAAGGAGCTAGGAGAGTCCAAATGAGGTGTGGTTTTCGGCCACGCGATCGTGATCGAACGCTCTAGATGATGGAGCAGGTTTCGGTGGGTTTTGGGCCAAAATGGAGGGGTGTTGGGCTGCAACACACACGAGGCCTTTTCGGTCCCTCGGTTAACCGTTGGAGTATCAAACAAAGTCCAAATGATACGAAACTTGACAGGCGGTCTACCGGTAGTAAACGAAGGCCGCTTGGCAAGTCTCGGTCCAATCCGGAAATGTTTAAACCTCACACACGAAAGAAAGGTAGAATTGACCACCGGAGGAGAACGAAGCGCCGGAATGCAAAACGGACAACGGGGAAAATGCTCGAATGCATGAGACGAACACGTATGCAAGTGGAATGCACATGATGACATGATATGAGATGCATGACAACGATAACAACACACGGAGACAAAGACCCGAACCCGAGAAAATAAATTAACTTAATGCCGGAAACGGCAAGAGTTGGAGTACAAATTGGGAAAGCTACATCCGGGGTGTTACAGGCATCGTCGGCGGCACCATCAGTGGTTGCATCCTCAGCGGCACCATCAGTTATGTCATCCCTGACACCACTAGGGGTTGTGTAGTCAGGATCAGTGTCTTCCGCGGCGTCCTCATAGCGGTGAGGTTGTTCCTCCATCTCCTGGGACAGCTCCCAGAATTGCTTGCCGCCCGAACCGCCGGCCTCATTGTTGTGGGCCATGTTTCGCTCTAAATAGGAAAAAAGTTTGGTCAAAAAGTTGGTTATTGTCAAGGAACAAGATCATGGTCTCATCATTTAGGGTTTGTCGACAACGAGGCATCCTAAAATCTAAGCTTTTATCATTTAGGGTTTGTCGATGCCGAGGCACCCTAAAAGCCTAAGCTTTCATCATTTAGGTTTTTATCGACACCGAGGCACCCTAAAAGCCAGGGTTTTATCATTTAGGGTTTGTCGACGCTGAGGCCCATGCATAACACAAGAGGCAGTTGATCCTACTTAATTAAGTACTAAGATACCCCGGCCCATGCATTAGTAGCAAGTACCCCATATGTCCGATTTTTAGCAAAGTCATGCTAAAATTCACGGAAAATTTCAGCATGACCTTTGCTGAAAATAGGACATATGGAGTACCTGAATTTGCTGGAACGGAAGTTAATCGACATTCCGGCAAACTCAAGGGCCTCTCGGGGTACCTGCAAAATCATCACGACATGATGGTCGGAGACAAAACCCAGCAAACTAGCACCACAATGTGCCTCTACTTTCATATGGATGAAAAGGCCACAGACCATATGGTCCTCTGCTTTCATATGGAAAAAAATCAGCTCAACTTATGGGAGCTTCCATTCCAGATCTAATAGGTCACCCAACAAAAAATCATAAATAGTTTTAGCTGGAAAAAAAATCATGGATTGCTGTTAACTGAAAATTAGTGAAAGAAATTGTTGCTGATCATGGATTACTGTTAATTAAAAATAGAGCATCTGGCTTGTCTTATCATGTTCACTAAGTCCACAAAAATGAATAGGTTCAGTAAACTTGAAGTACTCAACACTGAACTTGTTTTGAAAAGTTAACTGAATTTTTTTTATCAGCATTGCACCATTTCAGCATGACAACTCAACTCGACTAACCTCAACTCAACTAACACTGACACATTGTTGCCAGTGGCTACTGATATTGTTTGCAATCCTATATGTGTAACCCAAAAGAAATCCCCACTTCCAAGCAAACTAAAGCCCCATATCGTAGCAACCACCCAACTATATCTCTAATAGTAGTTAAAAAGCATGGTGAGCAAATAAATTCTGTTGAGAAGCACGTCTGCAGAGATCCCCAATTCCCCTAGTACACCAGAACAGCTATCATGTCCACGGCCATAACTAAGCAACTAACTCGCATCAGAAGATTCAGATAATCACAGAAGGCTAACATTGACAGATTGTGGCCAGGGCCACACTAGTCTGATTTGCACTTCCTCGAAACAATCCCCAAATAGCAAACTACCCAAAACTTCACACACCAGAGCAGCCATCCAATTCACCATTATAGGTTCAACAATAATCTTCAGACTCACACCACTAGTTGAGCAGCAGAAGTAGCATAGGCGGGCGGGAGAGGGAGGAAGGAGGAAGGAGGAGAGGTACCTGGGCGGGCGCGGCCGGTCGCCAGAGGGGTCGGGGTCGGGGTTGGGGTCGGGGTCGGCGGCGGCGGCAGCGTCGAAGGGATGGCTCGAGGGCATCCGAGCTCGTCCGGGTCCTCGTAGTCGAAGAGGAAGACGGCGGCGGTCCTCCTGGGCACCTCGGTTGGTCGTGGGGAGGCCGGCGGCCGCGGTCGTTGTCCTGCACCCCATGCCCGGACTGAGGTAGAGGCGGCGCAGGGCAGGGGCCGACGCGGGGAGGCTGTCGGCGATGGCGAGGTCGCGGAGGCGTCGGCGATGGCGGAGCTGCAGTGGTGGGGGCACGGGGGCGGCGGCGCACGTAGGGGCGGCGGCGTCGTGGGTCGGGGCAACGCGCGAGGGGGGGGAGTGGATCTGGCGAGAGGGAAGGAGAAAGGGGTCGGGCGAGTTAGAGCTAGGGGGAAGATTACTAATGGTGCACCCCCGAGCGGTGCGCCATTAGAATGCTTTTTAGATAGCAATGGCGCACTACTCGAGCGGTGCACCATTAGAATGTTTTTTTAGATAGCAATGGCGCACTACCCGAGCGGTGCGCCATTAGTATGTTTATTATTATTATTATTTTGTTGCTATTTTTTAATATTTTTTTATAAAAACAGTAATAATTTTTTTATAAAAACAGTAATATTTTTTTCATGAATATGCAAAATATCATCAAATTTGTTATTTGAAAATATCATCAAATGGGGGTGCTCGGCGGCGGTGGAGCGGGCCGGGGAAGGTGCGGGGGGTCGGC
>NC_057800.1:372206634-372240886 GCF_018294505.1 Triticum aestivum | reverse complement strand
AGGGGGATAGCGATCGAGATGGAGGGGGATCGAGATCGAGTGTCCTCATGAATATTCAATATTTTTTCATATTGAATATGAAAAATATCATCAAATTTGAAAAAATATTCATGAATTCAAAAAGTGCCCATGAAATTTAAAAATATTCATGAGTTCAAAAAGTGCCCATGTAATACAATCGAGAAATGAAGACTACGATTTAAATACAATCGATCTTAGTTATCTATCTATTCACAATCTTCTTGCCCTTCTTTTTCGCAAATGGAGTTCTTCTGTGGAACGGACGTCCTTTAGGTAGGGTGGTCCTGCTTCTTCTTGTGGTGTATGCTGGTACTTCATCGTCGTCGTCATGTTCCATCTTCGGGCCGCCGTACTTGTCGAAGTCTTGCTCATTGGCGACTCCATCCATTCCGATGATCTTCCTTTTGCCTCTCCTCACGACAACACGACTGGGCTATGACAGGTCGGTAATGAAGAAGCATTGGTCCACTTCGGAAGCCAGTACCCATGGCTCATTTTTCGCGATGACGTTTGCGCCCGCGGTCTTGGATTTGGCTTCGGGTATAACCATGGTGGTGAAATACCGGTCTTCTTTTAGGACGCTCTTGGCCCATCTGACACGGAACATCGGGACCTTCTCTCCAACGTAGCTCAGCTCCCAGATCTCCTCGATCCTTCCATAGTATCTATCCTTGTCGTTACCGGTGTAGGATTCCATAGTTACCCCGGAGTTCTGATAACCATCGCTCTTCATGTCCTTGTCCTCGGTGTAGAATGTGTAGCCGTTGATATCGTACACCTCATAGGTCATCAGGTTGTGCTCGGCGCCCTGTGACAAGGCGAATATGAGTTGTTCTTCCGCGGAAGAATCCTCATGTAAAGGGTATGACAGAAGCTTCTGCTTGAACCAACGCGTGAAACATGAGTTGTGCTCTTTGATTATATCTCCGTCCGTCCTCTGTTGGCGTGGTCATTGTACGTCTTCTCAATAAAGGTTTTGGGCTCTACCACCCAAGTATCGACCACGTCTATGTGTTGTAGCGCGACTAGGTTTGCTCTTTCAAAGTTGGCGAGTCGACCCTCCAAGTCGACATGCATTTCGCGGCGACCCTCATGGTGACCCCATCCAGCGAGCCTGCCGAGGTGCCTGTTGACGGGAAGACCAACGGGGTTCTCGATGCCTAGATAATTCGTGCAGTAGGAGATCCACTCTTTGGTCAGAAAGCCCCTGGCTATTCTTCCCTCTGGACGTGACATGTTGCGAACGTATCCTTTGATGACACCATTCATCCTTTCGAACGGCATCATGCTATGCAGGAACATCGGCCCGAGTTGGATGATATCCTCCACGATATGGACACAGCAGATGCACCATAACGTCGAAGAATGCGGGCGGGAAGTACATCTCAAGCTCGCATAGTATCACCACGATCTCTTCCTGTAGCCTTCTGAGTTGCCTCACGCCAACCGACTTCCGAGAGATGACGTCGAAAAAGTTGCATAGGCCAAATAGCGTTTCACGGACGTGCGCGTCCAGGATCCCACGAATTGCAACTGGAAGTATCTGCGTCATCAGCATGTGACAGTCGTGAGACTTCATCCCGCTGAACTTCTGCTTCGCTGGGTCTAGGTATCTGCTTATCTTCCCCGCGTAACCGTAAGGAAGTTTTACTCCTACGAGGCAGGTGAAAAACTGCTCGATCTCCTCCTGACTTTGAGTGAAGCACGCGGGAGGGTAGTCATTTCCGGTCTTCTTGGCCTTTTTGCCTTTGCGACGACTTTCTGTGTCCTGCTTCGCCTCATCATCATCATCATTAGCGTGAAGCTCCTCCCTGATGCCCATTGATTTCAAGTCTGCCCTTGCTTTTGGCCCATCTTTGGTCCTCTCTAGCATGTTGAGCAGGGTACCAAGCAGACTCTCGCACATGTTCTTCGTGATATGCATGACATCAAGGCTGTGAGGCACACGGTGGATCTTCCAGTACGGCAAGTCCCAGAAAACATACCTCGTTTTCCATACCTTAAGCAGCGGCTCTGGCGCCTTTCGCTTCTTTCCCGGCTCTAGCGCCTTTTGCTTCTTTCCCGGCAGTGGGCAATCTTTCCAATTTTTCAACTGCTCATCTATTTCCTCGCCGCTCCTCGTACGCAGGCGTCTTCGGGGTTCGGTTTCACCATCGAACAGATCCTTGCATTTTCTCCACGGGTCATCGTCGCGAAGCCACCTTTGATGTCCCATGAACATGGTTTTCGAAGACCCGGGATCTCTATCTAGCTGGCGATACGTTGTGTCATCCATGCACCTGATGCATCCAGAAAATCCATGGACCACCTACCCCGCGAGATATTCGTAACCGAGATAGTCGTGCACCGTCGTGAGCAGTGCGGCTCTCATAGGGAAATATTCTTTCTCTGCGGCGTCCCACGTATTGGCTGGCATTTTCCACAGCGTGTCTAGCTCCTCTTTCAGCAGCCCCAGATATAGGGATGGCAATGGGTCGGGTTTGGGGTGGGTGGAGCTGGTCCAAATCCAACCCATGGCCCATCTTCCTACCCTCTGCCCATCCACCAAATTATCCATAGGCACAACTTGTGCCCATGCCCAAACCCGCTAGATACCCACATACCCATGGAGCTCCATGGGCATAGAAAAGTCAGCATGAAGCCTTCCCAAAGATCAAATTATCTCATTGTCATTCACTCAAAAATGACAACATAACCTACACGCATAAGTAGGCAACAAGTAATACGGTGAGTCCTGAAGTGTGACATACTAGAGGTTGATTCTGCAGCATATAGCTTATGGCACCAGTTGCATATTGCCTGCCATTTCCCATTGATTCGCTCTTTCTACTATCACTGGCATATGGCCTCACATGTCATACGGGTATCCATTGGATATCCATGGAGCACAAACTATAATCGTGCCCAGCCCGGCTGTTCGTGGGTATCCATATCCACGGACCCATGGGCAGAAATGAGCTCCATACCCTTGCCCAACCAGGTCGAGTATCCATGGGTATCCAGATCCATGGATAAAATTGCCATCTCTACCCAGATACAGATTGATGTCGTTCCCTGGTTGTTTCGGCCCTTCAATTAGCATACTCATGTGAATGTACTTCCTCTTCGTGCACAACGAGGGGGAAGGTTGTACATCCACACAAACACATGCCAGGTGCTATGTGTGCTTCTCTGGCTGCCAAACGGATTGACTCCATCGGTGCTCGCGCCCAGCACGATGTTCCTTGGATCGTTCCCAAATTCCGGGTCTTCGAAGTTCAACGCTTGCCACTTGCTCGCATCCTTAGGGTGACTCAGCATCTTGTCTTTTTTATTTATCTCCGGATCATTTCCGTCATCTTCTTGCTTCTTCTCCTCCCTATCCGCGTGCCAACGTAGAAGCTTTGCTACCTGAGGGTCCGTGAAATACCGCTGCAGACGAGGAGTGATCGGAAAGTACCACACCACTTTTCGAGGAGCTTTCTTCCTCTTCTTCTATCGTGTGACGCCGCACACCGAACATATGGTAGACTCCGCGTGCTTGTCCCGATAAATGATGCAATTGTTCATGCACACATGGTATTTCACGTGCGGTAAATCTAGAGGACACACGATTTTCTTCGCCTCCTCGAAACTGGTCGGGCACTTGTTCCCCTTGGGAAGACGTTCGTGCCAGAATGACATGTTCTCGTCGAAGCATGCGTCGGTCATTTTGTGTTTTACCTTCATCTCCAGAGCCATGAGCGTTACTTTCATGCGGGTATCCTCGGGCCTGCATCCTTCATACAATGGAGTAACCGCGTCTATCTCCAGTTGATCCAGCTTGGCTTTCTCTCGGGCGGCAGCTCTTGCGTTATCCGTCTGCTTGAGAAGCAGCTCTTGAATATGAGAGTCCTGCACCCAGCGTCCATCGTCGTCTGCTCTGGCATCTTCATCTTCATGATCATGCCCTTCATCTTGATCTTCCTCATCATCATGTCGAGCATCTTCTACATGATGACTGTGTACAGTATCACCGTCGTGATCATGTCCTGGAGATTCTTCGTCTTCTCGCCCGCCCTTGCCGCAGTGGTTGTCTTGCTACCCTTCCTCATTTCTTTCCCGGCCCCCATGGACGACTTCATAGTCATCTTCATCACCTTGCCACTGATAGCCATCCATGGAACCACGCAAGAGCAGGTGGTCCCGCACCTGCCCGGAATCCGGGTCCGTAATAAGGCTCTTCAGCTTGCATCTTCGACACGGACATCTTATCTCCATCTTGTTCTTTTGAAGCATCTCGGCCTTCGCGGAGCTCAAAAACCTATTCACGATGCCTTCGGTCATCGTGCGTACCATGGTCGCCTGTGGGGTAGAGCAAAATGATATTTTAGAACCAAGAAAAAATTTGGCATGACTTTCCCTAAAAATAGAACCAAAAATAATGCACAGTGCCAAAATTCTCGCCGAAACGGAAATGAATCAACATTCCGGCAAAATATTGGCAACTATCGCATTTCAAATACCGGTACCTGCAAACACAAACATATATGCAACACCACAAACATATGCAACACCACAAACATACATAGATCTAGCAAGGCCATAAAAAGTGCATGTGCACGTTGTTGGAGCGAGCTAGGGAGAAAAAAGTAGATCTACAACAAAAAGATAGCTTTCCCCTTACTTACCTATCAAAAAAGGTAATTTAACCACTTAATTTTGATGAATCTATGGTGCAAATGAGGTGAGGAGGAGGAGGCAGCCGACACAAGCTTGGAGAAGGAGGTGGAGAGAATGAAGTGGGGAAAGTGAGTGTGTAGGTGTGGCTGTCCAAAATATCTAGCTGGTCCCAGGTTACTAATGGCGCACTACCCACAAATGTGCCATTAGTAACCCGGGTTACTAATGGCGACCAGCTTGAGGTGCACCATTAGTAGTTTTGCAAAAAAATAGTAGTGGCGCACTGCGTTGGTGGTGCGCCATTACTAGTCAAACTAGTAATGGTGCAATCTTCCCTGGTGCGCCATTAGTATTTTTGGAAAAATAAAAAAAATTGTTACTAATGGCGCACCGTGTGTCTGGTGCGCCATTAGTGTCTACCACACTAATGGCGCACCAACTCATGGTGCGCCATTACTATATAGTAGTGGCGCACCACATGTCTGGTGCGCCATTAGTGGCCATATCATCTATAGCCCTTTTCCTAGTAGTGAGTTTGTCTTATCTTGTGATGGATGTCAAAGAATTGGTAATATCAGTAGACATCAAGAGATTCCTATGAATTATTCACTTGTTATTGAACCGTTTGATGTTTGGGGCTTTGACTATATGGGACCTTTTACTTCCTCTAATGGTTATACACATATTTTAGTTGTTGTTGATTACGTTACTAAGTGGGTAGAAGCTATTCCAACTAGTAGTGCTGATCATAACACTTCTATTAAAATGCTTAAAGAAGTTATTTTTCCAAGATTTGGAGTCCCTAGATATTTAATGACTGATGGTGGTTCACATTTTATTCATGGCGCTTTCTGTAAAATGCTTGCTAAATATGATGTTAATCATAGAATTGCATCTCCTTATCACCCTCAGTGTAGTGGTCAAGTAGAATTGAGTAATAGAGACCTCAAATTAATTTTGCAAAAGACTGTTAATAGATCTAGAAAGAATTGGTCCAAGAAACTTGATGATGCATTATGGGCCTATAGAACTGCATATAAAAATCCTATGGGTATGTCTCCGTATAAAATGGTCTATGGAAAAGCATGTCACTTGCCTCTCGAACTAGAACACAAGGCTTATTGGGCTATTAAAGAACTTAATTATGATTTTAAACTTGCCGGTGAGAAGAGGTTATTTCATATTAGCTCACTTGATGAATGGAGAACCCAAGCCTACGAAAATGCCAAGTTGTTTAAAGAAAAAGTTAAAAGATGGCATGACAAAAGGATACAAAAGCGTGAGTTTAATGTAGGTGACTATGTATTGCTTACCACTCTCGTTTAAGATTTTTTGCAGGAAAACTTCTCTCTAAATGGGAAGGTCCTTACGTTAACGAGGAGGTCCACTGTTCCGGTGCCAAAAAAATCAACAACTTCGAAGGCACGAATCCAAAGGTGGTGAACTGTCAAAGAATTAAACACTATATCTCAGGTAATCCCATAAATGTTGAAACCAATGTTGTTGAAACCGTAACCCCGGAGGAATACATAAAGGACACTTTCCGGAACGTTTCAGACCCCAAAAAGGAATAGGTATGTGGTACGGTAAGTAAACCGACTCCAAAACAGTTTTTAAGGCAATATTTCTCCGTTTTGGAATATTTAGAAAAATAGAAAAATAAGCGGCAGTCCGGGAAGGACACGAGGGCTCCACGAGGCTGGAGGGCGCGCCCCCTACCTCGTGGGCACCTCGTGTGCTCTCCGGACTCCGTTTTCGTACACGAAACGTATTTTGGTCGGTAAATATTCATTATATGATCTCCCGGAGGTTTTGACTCCCGTATCACGCAATTATCTCCTATTTGTGTTTCGAGCTATTGCTGCTGCAGATTAGAGCAGGATGTCTTCGCAAGAGTCAGTCGGGGAGAGCCGGGTGTCTCATCCGGCACTGAGATCAACAACAAACGATCATGTTGACCCCTTTGGGCCAGCAACGGAGGAAGAGATGAAGGCTGATTTGAAGAGGATAGATGCTACGGAAGAGGATCAAGAATTCACTTCCCGCCTCCAAGCTGGATTCACAATGGGAGAACTGCAGAGCTCAGCCCTTCCAAACTCGGTTATCCCTTCCAATGTTAGATTTCTTTCTTATGAGAATTTGAAAAGGAGTGTCACTGGTTCTCCCGCAGCTATCCAGCACCCTTGGGTGCAGGGAGCTTTGGCTGTTACAGGAAAACTCCGAAAGGAAATAATGGACCTCAAGCAGCAAGTCAACAAGCTTGAGGAGGAGAACCGTATCTTGAGGGGCATCATCGCCAAGAATATCACATCACCATCCCCGAAAAGAGAGACATAATCACCTGGTATGGGCACTCCACTTGGCAACTGCCAAGCTTGGGGGAGTGCCCCGGTATCGTATCACCATCACTTTATCTTTACCGTTTTTCTTAGTTCGATCCTTTTGGTAATATCTTGATCTAGTAGAATAAAAGTTCTTAGTATGATCTAGTTGTGAGTTTTGCTTTATTATCCTTCTATGTAATCGAGTCCGTGAGCAATATAATAAAGATTAGTGTCGAGTCAAGGGCTTGATTATTTTGCCATAATCCTAAAAGAGAAAGAAAAGAGAAAGAAATAAAAAGAAACAAAGAGATCGTATGAGTCTTCTGGAGAGTAATGAGCTCACATAGAAAGAGTATGATGAATAAAAGCTGTTGAGGGTTAACAAACACAGTTTTGGTCATCGTTGTAATTAATAGGAAGTAATAAAGAAAGAGAGGTCTTCACATATAAATATACTATCTTGGACATCTTTTATAATTGTGAGCACTCATTAAAATATGACATGCTAAAGAGTTGACATTGGACAAGGAAGACAACGTAATGGGTTATGTTTTCTTACATCTGAGATAAATTATATTGTCTTGGATCTTCCAACATGATGAGCTTGCTTTCCCCCCTCATGCTAGCCAAATTCATTGCACCAAGTAGAGATACTACTTGTGCTTCCAAGCACCCTTAAACCAGTCTTGCCATGAGAGTCCACCATATCTACCTATGGATTGAGTAAGATCCATCAAGTAAGTTGTCATCGGTGCAAGCAATAAAAATTGCTCTCTAAATATCTATGATTGATTGGTGTGGAGGAAATAAGCTTTATACGAGTGTGTGATATGGAAGTAATAAAAGCGACAGACTGCATAATAAAGGTCCATATCACAAGTGGCAATATAAAGTGACGTTTTTTCGCATTAAGATTTTGTGCATCCAACCCATAAAAGTGCATGACAACCTCTGCTTCCCTCTGCGAAGGGTCTATCTTTTACTTTTATCTCCTACATTGCATAAGAGTCATGGTGATCTTCACCCTTCCTTTTTACATTTTATCATTTGGCAAGCACCAATGTTGGAAAGATCTTGCTATATATGGCTAATTGGATGTGAGTTTTCATGAACTATTACTGTTGACATTACCCTTGAGGTAAAACGTTGGGAGGCAAAACTATAAGCCCCTATCTTTCTCAGTGTCCTATTAAAACTCCATACCCATAAGTATTGTGTGAGTGTCAGCAATTGTGAAAGATTATATGATAGTTGAGTATGTGGACTTGCTAAAAAGCTCTTGTACATTGACTCTTTCATATGTTATGATAAATTGCAATTGCTTCAATGACCGAGATTGTAGTTTGTTAGTTTTCAATGAAGTTTACGATTCATACTTGATATTGTGATTGAATTATTACTCTAGCATCAGATATTATTTGACAAAGAATTATGTAAGTTGTTGTTCTAAGAATAATCATGATGCCCTCATGACCGTATTTTATTTCTATCGACACCTCTATCTCTAAACATGTGGACATATTTTTCGATTTTGGCTTTTCGCTTGAGGACAAGCGAGGTCTAAGCTCGGGGGAGTTGATACGTCCATTTTGTATCATGCTTTTATATCAATATTTATTGCATTATGGGCTGTTATTACACATTATGTCACAATACTTATGCCTATTCTCTCTTATTTTACAAGGTTTACATAAAGAGGGAGAATGCCGACAGCTGGGATTCTGGGCTAGAAAAGGAGCAAATATTAGGAACATATTCTGCACAGCTCCAAAAGTCCTGAAAATTCACGGATGATGTTTTCCAAATATATAAAAAATACTGAGCGCAAGAACCTCACCAGGGGGGGCACACCCTTCCCATGAGGGTGGGGGGTGCGCCCTACCCCCTGGGCGCGCCCCCCTACCTCGTGGGCCCCCTGGTGGCCCTCCGGTGGCCATCTTCTGCTATATGGAGTCTTTTGATGGGGAAAAAATCATAAGCCATCTTCTCGGACGAAACTCCACCGCCACGAGGCGGAACCTTGGCGGAACCAATCTAGGGCTCTGGCGGAGCTGTCCTACCGGGGAAACTTCCCTCCCGGAGGGGGAAATCATCGCCATCGTCATCACCAACGCTCCTCTCATCGGGAGAGGGCAATCTCCATCAACATCTTCATCAGCACCATCTCATCTCAAAACCCTAGTTCATCTCTTGTATCCAATTCTTGTCTCCAAGTCCGGGATTGGTGCTAGTGGGTTGCTAGTAGTGTTAATTACTCCTTGTAGTTGATGCTAGTTGGTTTAATTGGTGGAAGATCATATGTTCAGATCCTATATGCATATTAATACCCCTCTAATTATGAACATGTTTATGCGTTGTGAGTAGTTACTTTTGTTCCCGAGGACATGGGAGAAGTCTTGCTATTAGTAGTCATGTGAATTTGGTATTCATTCGATATTTTGATGAGATGTATGTTATCTCTCCTCTAGTGGTGTTATGTGAATGTCGAGTACATGACACTTCACCATTATTTGGGCCTAGGGGAAGGCATTGGGAAGTAATAAGTAGATGATGGGTTGCTAGAGTGACAGAAGCTTAAACCCTAGTTTATGCGTTGATTCGTAAGGGGCTGATTTGGATCCATATGTTTCATGCTATGGTTAGGTTTACCTTAATACTTTTGTTGTATTTGCGGATGCTTGCAATAGAGGTTAATCATAAGTGGGATGCTTGTCCAAGTAAGGGAAGCACCCAAGCACCGGTCCACCCACATACCAAATTATCAAAGTACCGAACACGAATCATATGAACATGATGAAAACTAGCTTGACGATATTCCCATGTGTCCTCGGGAGCGCATTACATCATATAAGAGTTTGTCCTGGCTTGTCCTTTGCTATAAAAGGATTGGGCCACCTTGCTGCACTTTATTTACTTTTGTTACTTGTTGCTCATTACAAATTATCCTATCACAAAACTATCCGTTACCACTTATTTCAGTGCTTGCAGAGAATACCTTGCTGGAAACCGCTTATCATTTCCTTCTGCTCCTCGTTGGGTTCAACACTCTTACTTATCGAAAGGATTACGATAGATCCCCTATACTTGTGGCTCATCACAGCCCAAGAGGCAATCCACCACCACCACACTGGAGTAGGGTATTACACCAAAACGGTGTCCCAAACCAATATAAACCTTGTGTCTTTGTGTTGCGAGCGCGTCGAGTTCATCCGCGAGACCTTAGCGAGCTTGGGCGTAGATCGATAGGAGGGAAAGAACTTCACGCGCACCCCAGAGTTCGAACCTTAAGGGTTTGCCCGAACCCGTGATCCGACAACCACGTCTCGAGGTGAGAAATGGCAATGCACGGTACCAAAGAGGCTAGCAAATTGCGAAAAGGTAAGAGTGTGTATAATCCATGGACTCACATTAGTCATAAAGAACTCACAT
This sequence comes from Triticum aestivum, assembly GCF_018294505.1. Taxonomy (NCBI): domain Eukaryota; kingdom Viridiplantae; phylum Streptophyta; class Magnoliopsida; order Poales; family Poaceae; genus Triticum; species Triticum aestivum. The sequence goes on along the minus strand of NC_057800.1, from coordinate 372,230,471 downwards.
ACTTATTGCAAAAGTTTATTAGCCCTCGAAGAAAAGTAATACTACGCATGCCCCTAGGAGGATAGATTGGTAGGAAAATACCATTGGTCGTCCCCGACCTCCACTGATAAGGAAGACAATCAATAATAAATCATGCTCCAATTTCATAGCATAACGAGAGACTATACGTGCATGCTTCGGGAATTGCAAACCTTAAGACCAATATTCCTACTAAACACAACCATTTACTAGTACCTCCCACATATTCCATCTCTATATCGCAAGACTATTGCAAGGAATTAAACATATCATATTCAGCGATCCACAAGTTTTATGTAGGATTTTATGACTAACAATGCAAATGACCAATTCCCGTTGACTCTCTAAATAGATATAAGTGAAGCATGACAGTTTAATTCTTTCTACAAAATACCATGCTCTAACAAATATAAATGAAGCAAAAGAGCATTCATCAAATAACGGTTTTCTATGTCAAGAGAAACAGGCAATCCAAACTTCAAATGATATAAGTGAAGCACATGAAGCATTCTATAAAGGCATACTCAAAAGATATAAGTGAAGTGCACAGAGCATTCTATAAATCAACCAAGGACTATCTCATACCAGCATGGTGCATAAAAGAAAAGTGAAAATAAACACAGAAGTGATACGTCTCAAACGTATCTATAATTTTTTATTGTTCCATGCTATTATATTATCTGTTTTTCGATGTTTAATGGGCTTTAATATGCTCTTTTATATTAATTTTTGGACTAACCTATTAACCGGAGGCCCAGTGCCAGTTTCTGTTTTTTTTGCCTATTTCAGTGTTCCATAGAAAGGAATATCAAACAGAATCCAAACGGAACGAAACCTTCGTGAGGATCTTTCTTGGAACAAACGCAACCCAGGAGACTTGGAGTGGAAGTTTGGAAGTCCGCGAGGCGGCCACGAGATAGGAGGGCGCGCCTAGGGGGTAGGCACGCCCCCCACCCTCATGGGCCCCACGGAGCTCCACCGACGTGCTTCTTTCGCCTATATATATTCTTATACCCTAAAAACAATAGGGGAGCCACAAACCACTTTTCCACCGTTGCAACCTTCTGTTCACATGAAATCCCATCTGGGCCTTTTCCGGTGATCTACCGGAGGTGGACTCGATCATGGAGGGCTTCTACATCAACACCATAGCCTCTCCGATGATGTGTGAGTAGTTTAGCAAAGACCTTTGGGTCCATGGCTATTAGCTAGATTGCGTCTTCTCTCTCTTTGGTTCTCAATACAAAGTTCTCCTCGATGTTCTTGGAGATCTATTCGATGTAATACTTTTTCCGGTGTGTTTGCCGAGATCCGATGAATTGTGGATTTATGATCAATTTTATCTATGAATAATATTTGGTTCTTCTCTGAATTCTTATATGCATGATTTCATATCTTTGCAAGTCTCTTCGAATTATCGGTTTAGTTTGGCCTACTAGATTGATCTTTCTTGCAATGGGAGAAGTGCTTAGCTTTGGGTTCAATCTTGCAGTGTCCTTTCACAGTGATAGTAGCGGCAGCAAGGCACATATTGTATTGTTGCCATCGAGGATAAAAAGATGGGGTTTGTATCATATTGCTTGAGTTTATCCCTCTACATCATGTCATCTTGCTTAAAAGCGTTACTCTGTTCTTATGAACTTAATACTCTAGATGCATGTTGGATAGCGGTCGATGTGTGGAGTAATAGTAGTAGATGCATAATCGTTTCGGTCTACTTAACACGAACGTGATGCCTATATTCATAATCATTGCCTAGATATTCTCATAACTATGCGATGTTCTATCAATTGCTCGGCAGTAATTTGTCCACCCACTGTAATACATGCTATCATGAGAGAAGCCACTAGTGAAATCTATGGCCCCCGGGTCTCTTTCTTATTATATTGCATCTATTTTTATTTACATCACATCTCATTTACTATTTTGCAATCTTTACTTTCCAATCTATACAACAAAATACCAAAAATATTTATCTTACTATGTTTATCAGATCTCACTTTCGCAAGTGACCGTGAAGGGATTGACAACCCCTTTATTGAGTTGGTTGTGAGGTTCTTGATTGTTTGTGCAGGTACTAGGTGACTTGCGTGTTATCTCCTACTGGATTCATACCTTGGTTCTCAAAAACCGAGGGAAATACTTATGCTACTTTGCTGCATCACCCTTTCCTCTTCAAGGGAAAACCAACGCATGCTCAAGAGGTAGCAAGAAGGATTTCTGGCGCCATTGCCAGGGAGATCTATGCTCTAGTCAAGACATACCAAGTACCCATCATAAACTCGTCTCCCTCGCATTACATTATTTTTCATTTGCCTCTCGTTTTCCTCTCCCCCACTTCACCTTCGCCGTTTTATTCGCCCCTTTTCTGTTCGTCTCTTTTCACTTGCCTCTTGTGTGTTCGCGTGTTAGAACGTTTGTTTCGCCATCATGGCTAGCCCTTTCTCCCTTCCTTTGTCTCCCAATTTTGAAGTTCTTCACTTCAAAGAAATATAAGGAGAAAACTTAAAAGATGCTTGGTATAGGATGATAGAATCCTATCGTAGTTGCACTATAGAGGGAGATTTCAAGATTTTACTTCGTAATTTTTATGTTGGGCTAACCATATCACATAGACAACTCTTGGATTTTGCCGCTAAAGGGAATTTTATTGAAATTGATCCCAATATTGCTTATGAGATTATAGAGGGAATAGTAGGAATACTTCCCCCACAGAAGGAACTACATCTTACTCAAGAAGGAACCCAAATTTTAGAGAATTTATGCGAATTGCAGAAATCTATTGAGCCTCTTAAAAATGTTGGCGGGAACCTTCACCGTATGAATACGTTGATCACTCTTTGCAATAAGCGGTTGGATGCTCTAGATCTAAACATCTCCGAGCATGAAGGGAAACGTAAGTAACCTCCCGGATCTGAGCATAACTCCATTAAAAATATAAATACCAAAGGTGGCAATACCTAGATCTATTCTTGCTTTTATGCCTAGCTAGGGCCGTTAAACGATAGCGCCTGTTGGGTGGCAACCCAATTTTATTTTTCTTCTTTAATTTTGTTCCTGTTTAGTAATAAATAATTTATCTAACCTTTGTTATGATTGTGTATTTTATGTTTTAATTAGTGTTTGTGCCAAGTAAAGCCTTTAGGATCTTCTTGGGTGATTGTTGTTTGATCTAGCTGGAAAAAAACAGAAAGTATGCACTCACGAAAATAATTTTCATTTTTTACCAGAGAGCGATAAAATACCAATTCCAACTTCTGTAGATCAATATATAAATTATTTAGGTCATCCTAATTTTCCAGAATTTTTGGAGTTACAGAAGTATTCGAAACCTCCAGATTGCTACAGAGTGTTCTGTTTTGATAGATTCTGTTTTTCGTGTGTTGTTTGCTTATTTTGATGAATCTATGGCTAGTATCGTGTGGCACCCCGGCTCAGAGCAACCGGTTTACCATGCATTGCCAGCCCAGAGACCATGTCTTCTGACAACACACAACATCTTGGTACAGAAAGCAACCGCTTTATGGATGCTAGCGGATCATAGTTTATATTACAATAGGTGGCGAGGCCAAGCGGCACACACGGTGCAGCGGAACAACGTCGTAGTGGAACTCCATAGCACAGGGACACCGACGTGGACACAATCTAGACTCGTACAACACTCCTTTCCAACGAGACTTTCCTGAAAGCTGGCATGACATGCCAGGTCAGTACATTGAATGTACTTGCAAGCTCACAACAAACATAAACATAATGACAAACAATATCATGATACTTAACCAATTAGCATTGCAACAACATATCATGCATGATGTGATTGTGATCTCATGATACAATTCCCTAGGTCTTGCTTAGTAACGGTGACCGCTCTCGGATCACAAACAGACCAACCTCATGGTCTTGGAGCGGGTTACCTTGTAACCAAACGGTAATCTTTCCGGCGATCACAAGCCTGACCAACACTTGGTCTCAAACGATGATCTTTCCGGCGATCACAACCATGACCAACACTTGGTCTACAACATCAAAATGGTTTACCCACCATCATCTTCTCAGCAGTGCGACGTTCATAACTTAGTGTGCAAGATTAATTTAAATGTTGACCCATGGTGTGACCAACTTTCGAGCGTGTCCGTAACCGTGGACTCGGCTGTCGATAGATTTAATGCACTCTGTAGAGGTAGCGCACTGTACCCACACCACGGAACCCATGGCCTCGCACTCCCATATGGGTGGACCAACGGCATTCTGACGAAACCCCTCCATTGCCATGACACTCTCTCAGCCACTCCGACTCACTCCCCACTGGGCTAGTCCTGGGTGGCCCCGTGTCTACCAAAGACACCAACGGCCACCGTCGTGGCAAAACTTAAACGATCCCAAACGGGGACAAGGTACCATAACATCAACAACGGACACACAAGGTTATGTCTTCTTGTCGGGCCAGGGTACCGCATGCGCATAACCTTCCCTCTTTGGAGGCACCGACCAGAGGCATGACAACGGACCGAATAAAGGCCTTCCCATAAAGGCAAATGTGGTTGCACTCGGAAAACTTGATTCAGTGGCACCATGACCCGGTCAACGATATATTCAAGTTGAGTTATTAGCAGGTTCAACTTAACATGAAAGTAACCGGTGTCATAACATGCCATGAAAGTGCAACACAAACATATGCAGCATATATCATCGGAAATAACTGGGTCAACTATATCCACACTAAGCATAGACATCAACAACTCATAACACTTCCTTGTTTATGATTAATCATCACTTTAAACAGAATCTTTACTTAGCAAATTTATCATCTTTCTCCTCCAAGAAAATAACTCAAAATAATTACTTATATCCATAACCATATTACTTCTTCCTAACAAATATTACTTCTAGTTACTTAACCAACTTAGTTAGCTTCAAACTCTCTGTAAACTAAGAATTCAACTTAATCTAGCAACCAAACAAAATATAAATAATATACTAGTGATTTAAATGCATGGATTAAATCATTAATTCAAGTTGAAAAAAATCACAAATATTGTAATGGCACCATGAAAATGTTGTTGTGGCTTGCCTTAGTGCAGATGAGGTTCACAATCCTCCTGGTGATCCTCAAGACAAGCTTCACTTTCTGAAAATAATTATAAACACCAAAAGAAAACATCAAGAACCCTTCTGAAATTCACTAGAAAATCTAGACAGCAGAGAAAAATATCATTTTTGGTGTGCTGCTAGATTTCTTAATAAAGAACATAATGCAAAAAGAATCAATTCATTTGGACTAATTGTTAAAAAAAATTGGCTGTTTGAAGCTCTCTAGATAGAATTAAATTTGAATTTAAATAAAATAGAACCGAGGGTGGGTGACGTCGAAGGCGTAAACCTCGTGGGCGCCGCCACTTGTACCGCTTCGCGCGTGTACAGAGTGGCTAACTAGCAGGCCTCGCTAGTCAGGTGAGAGGCAGGGGGAGAGGGAAACAGAGGACGGCGCGGCTTCTCCGGAGCACACGCCGGCAAGGAGGGCTTCTTGGCCCGAACTAGAGGAAGGGATCGAAAGAGGAGACGGAGGCGCACCTGCCCGTACTCGTAGGTTAGCTAGGGGTGGTCGGATGGCGTCAGAAACGATCTCTCCAGTGGCGATAGGAAGCAGGGGGCGCCGGAGTTGAAGACGACGGCGGCAAGAGACGACACCAGGGGCTCCAACCGGGCAGAACGGCACCACCGAGGCACGGTGGAGGCCCTGGAAGGGTGGCCCGAGCCTGGGAAGGGCTGGAGCTACGGAGACGACCAGAGGGGATCGCTGGCAAGCTCGAGCTCGGGGACGGCGGCCCGCGGCCTGCCTGGCCAGGCTACAGCTTTCTAAGAGATCGTGGAGTGTGTGTGAGGAGTGGATAATGCTCGAGGAGGCTGGGGAGGGCTCTATTTATAGCCGAGCAATGAGAGGGGATCGAGCTCCGCCAGAGGACACCTGGACACGGTGCCCAACGACGAACAGCGTCAGTGAGCAAGGGGGAAGGCGACACAGCTCACGCAGGAACCGTGGGCGAGCGGAGACGAGCACAAGGGCGAGAGGGTGGCGACGAGCATAGTGCGCAGCGCACTGTTGTGTTGGCCGGATCGTGCCCATGCTCACTGCGGCAAGCTCCGGCGTCGGCGAGCGCCATGAGGGAGTTAAGAAGGTCGGGACGAAGATCATGGCGAAGTTTGGCAAGGCTTGGCGGTCGGGGAAGCAAGCACGCGCGCAATAGAGCGCTCGGCGGCACTCAGAGCGCGGCGACATGCAGGTTGGCATCGTGCACACGCGTTGTCACCACGTGAACTCTGACCTTAGGCCGACCTAACTCCAAACTTCATGTCTGGCATGTAGTTCGTGGTAGATGGAGAGGTTACCACACTTTGGTTTGAGCTCAGACGCAGTAGAATGTATTTCAACTTCCTGGTAAGTTTTTGGTCAGTAACTTTGAGAGCTTACTGTGGTCAAAGTACTGAGAGTTGGGAGCTAGGATTTGGAGGTTAGCAATCATCTACTAAGGTGATGATGCACAAGAAAAATCAGACACAATAGAGCAAGTAAAATGGTAGTTGTTGTAGAACCTACCATTTCTGTCTAGAACAGAAAATATTTTCAGCAGAAATATTCCAAAAAGTGACGAAATATTTTTGCTCAGGAAGGTGCCCTAGGGTTCAAAGAATATTTGGGAATTTTCTCAGATTTTTGTGGGCTAGAAAAAATGGGGTTGCTTTGGAGCATATTGAGCTTGCTAGGGTTTTAGAGAGGGAAATGAATATTTTCCTTTAAGAAAAATATTCAAAATATTATTTTGAGGTGAACCAGAGAGGAAATGATAGTTAGAGAGGGAAATGAGGCAATTGGGTGAAAGTCAAGGGGTACCCAAGTGTTTAAGTCCATCTGAAAAGATTCAGAGCTCCAAATTTCAAAACCAAACCAACTGAAAATCAGACAAAGAGAAGAGGGCAAAACCCAGGCTGTCACAAACCTCCCCCACTTAGGATGAATCTCGTCCTCGAGATTCGGTTGCTTGGAAAAACCATTCTGGATAATGTGCCTTTAGAAATTCTTCTCGTTCCCAAGTCAATTCTGCCTCTATGTGATGCTCCCACTGAACTTTGTAAAACTTCCTTGATTTACTACGAGTGACCCTTTCCATCTGATCCAAAATTCTGATAGGTCTCTCTTCATATGTTAAATCCTTTACGAACTCTATTTCAATCATAGCACTCCTTTTCTCAGGCGGTGATATGCATCGCCTCAACTGTGAAACATGAAACACATTGTGCACTTGTGGCAATTCGGGGGGTAGTTCCAATTGATATGCAACAATACCCACTCTGGACATAACCGGAAATGGACAAATAAATCTGGGTGCCAACTTTCCACGAGTTTGGAATCTCTTGACTCCTTTCATAGGAGTGCCTCGGAGGTATACATGTTCTTTGGGTTCGTTCAAAACTGATCTGTCGGTGCTTTGCATCATAATAACTCTTTTGTCACGATTTGGCCAATTGCAATCTGTCTCGGATTTCCTTGACTTGCTTCTCGGCTTCCATCATGAGATCCGTTCAGAAAATACGGCTATCTCCAGTTTGAGACCAGTTCAAAGGGGTGCGGCACTTACGGCCATACAAAGCCTCATACGGTGACATCTTTAGACAGGTCTGGAAGCTGTTGTTGTATGAGAACTCGGCATACGGTAGGCAGTCTTCCCTTTTAGATCCTTGGGCCAAAGCACAGGCTTGTAGCATATCTTCGAGTATTTGGTTTACTCGCTCAGTCTGTTCAACAATTTGAGGATGATAAGTTGTACTATATTTTAGCGCTGTCCCCAAGGCTTGATGAAGATGTGACCAGAAAGCGGAGGTAAAAAGTGACCCCCAGTCAGAAGTGATTGTTCGAGGTACTCCATGCAGACTGACTATCCTGGATACATACAGTTGTGCAAGTTGATCTGCTCGATATGTGGTTCTGATCGGGATAAAGTGAGCTACCTTGGTTAAGGTGTCCACTATGACCCAGATTGCATCATTGCCTCGCCGAGTCTTAGGTAGCCTTGTGACAAAAACCATGCAGACATTGTTGGATTTCGGGTTCCGGCAGACCCTTGAGGTTCGAACACTGGGGTGCGCGCGGAGATTTCGCCTCCTACCTACCTGCACCCCTCCGCCTCGCTAAGATCTAAGCTAAGGAAAGAACGACACAAGAGACACAGGGTTTATACTGGTTCGGGCCACCGTTGTGGCGTAATACCCTACTCCAGTGTGTGGTGTGGTGGATTGCCTCTTGGGCTGATGATGATGAACAATACAAGGAAGAACAGCCTCGCGAGAGTCTGCTCTTGGCTGGGGCGATGAACTGCTGGGAGGAGTTTAGTCACCCTTCTCTCTCTCTCTCTCGGATCTCGATTGTCCCCCTCTCTCTCTCCTCTCACCTCTTACCTCTTACCTCTTACCTCCTTTTCATCCTGCGGGTGGTTGGTCCTATTTATAGGGGTCCTGGTCCTCTTCCCAAATATCGCGCGGGAAGGGAGCCAACAATGGCGGGCTAAATTGAAAGGGGACAGCTAGTACCAGTTATCCTGACAAAAGTAGTCTTCGCCTGCACAAAGCTCTGGTGGTGATGCCGTCTTGGGCTCCACGATGACCTCCGTCTTGCAGTCCTCCTGGTCTTGGTCTTGTTGCACCGAAATGGCAACCTTTGCCTGATGCCTCGGTACTCCGCGGCTGCGCTTGCCCCCTTTGCACCAAAGAGGTAAGGAGGACACTGCGCGGGCTGGCACCCGCCTGGCGCCCTTGGTCGTCATGGCTTGCGTCACGGGCACCTCATGAGGTACCCCGCCTTGATCTCTCCGCCTCCTCGCGAGCCAGCTGACGAGGCCGTGCCTGAGGAAACTCCGTCTCGTCCACCCCGCGAGGCTTGGCCCCTCGCGAGGGTCTTGGGTATGCGTTGGTGAAGATGGGCCGTGCTGGGCCCCCCTTTGAGCCAAGCCGCAAGCCGCAGGCAGGCAAGTCTGGGGACCCCCGTTCCCAGAACACTGACCGTAGCCCCTGGGCCCAAGGTGCGCCCGGGCTTGGCCGTGCAGGGAGGCGGAAGGGTGAGAGCGAAGCGCCGCGGGCCCTAATAGCATGCGGCCTTGGGCGCCGCGTGGCGGCTGATTGGACGTGGGCGGCACTGTTCCCCCACGCCCTCCTTATTTTGCACCATGCTAGGCGGACTCGTAGTCGTACATAGCCGTTCCCCTTTCTGTTGCTCGAGCGCTCTCTGTCCTTCCTCCGCTCGAACTCTGGCTTCTGTTTTCAACCCAATCTCGAACCTCCCCCCCTTCCCATCGCCATGGCTCCGACGAAGAAGGGAAGAGGGAAGAAACCCGTGTCTCCGCCTTGCCCGCCGCCGTTGGCGGCCCCCGCCGAGGGCTTGGGCAAGGTTAGCTCGGCTCTGGCCACTATCTTCAACGAATGCGGGAGGACGACGGCTTGGCCCGCATCCCACTTCTCCATCGACAGGATAGTCACCGAGGTCCCGTATTTTGCCGATGCCCTGTGGGCGGGTCTGGTTCCTCCCTTTTCTGATTTCTTCAATGTCGTGCTTTCCCACTATCAGATCCACATGATGCATCTGGGTCCTGAATCCATCACTCTCCTTTCGGTCTTCGCCTTTGTTTGTGAGGCTATGATGGGCATCCTTCCTTCGGTTGCCTTGCTGCGCCACTTCTTCTCGCTGCGCCTTGTCGACCCTACCCAATGCTGGGCGTGCGTGAGCTTCGTTGCCGCGTCTGAGATAGCGGCCTCTGGGATTGACTTCAAGCTCCCCCTGCCCGCGGCTGGGTTCCGTGAGCGGTGGCTGTATATGGACGCAGGGGTGCCCAGCCCCCTGCTATCGGAGCCAACTTCGCCTGCTGTCCCCAATTCAGGCTGGGGCCAGGAGACGCTTGTGAGCCCCCGGCTCGTCTTCGTCTGGCACCGCTTCGCGTTCTTGAGGTCACTTGGCGTGACAACGCCCAAGGTGGTGAAGGAGTTCCTGCTACGCCGTGTTGCTCCTCTCCAACGCCACTCCCGTCGGATGTGGGCCTTCAACGGGCGCGATGATCGTATGAGGCTCCAGGAAGAGGACCTGACTCCTGAAGTGCTGAGGACAACGCTCTTGACCCTGACTGGGGACCCCAACCCCGGTAGCATCCAGCAGGGAGGGGCCTTGTTGTACCTCTGCCAGAGCAGGGGCGATTTTGTGAAGCAGATGCCTATCTTTGATGAGTGGGGGCCGCGCCCCGCCGGCCTCCAGGGGCCTCGCGAGAACCCAGTGGTGGTGACTGCCCTTCCAGTCGGCCAAGGCGACTCTTCCTTAAGCGACGGAGCAGGGAGGCATGAGGCGCCAGAGGCCGAGGAGGCTCCCGGCGGGGTGACAGCGCCGGGCGATGCTCATGAGGGAGCAGTTCTTGGGGCCCGTGCCGCTGAGGCTGAGGGTGACAAGCAGCTGCCCTCTGCGCCTGCGACTGAGGCCCCTAAGGCTCCGGCTGCTTCTCCTGGCGAGGCGATTGGCAGCGCACATCAGGCAAGCGCCCCTGACGCAGATCGCTTTGACGCTCCATCTTCGTCGCTGGTTGATCCCTGCGCTCAACTCTTAGGCCACTTCCACGTGGACTTTGAGGCCCTCCAGAAGAGAAGGGAGGCCCTGGGCGACGATTACCCTTGTCGCCTGCTGAAGCGTAGGAAGTACTTCGCCACTGATGAGTAAGCCTTCTCCTTTCCCAGCTCTTGATCCTTCTGTTGCTTTTACTGACCCTTGCTCCTCAGGCCCCTTCCAGCCGAGCTTGCGGAGACGGCTGAGGAGCTGTCCCCCTTGGCTTCGCCCCCTCCACCATCCTCAAGCGCTCCGAGCAGCGGAGCCCTTGTGGTGAGGGCGATCGAAGAGGCGAACCGTCCCGAGGCGTATCGTGGCACTGCGCACCTCGCGATCCTCCTTCGCGGGCCTTCTCGTGGCATAGCCAGCCTGCCGTGGGCTTCTCGCCTGGTCGTGGACTGCGATTGGCTGAGGCGCTCCCTGCGCTCTTCACCTGGGGACGGGCTGGCTCCAGGCCAGGCTTCTGGCGCGGCATGTCCGGCCGTCGCGAGGGTGCCAGCCCCCAGCCCCTGCCCGAAGGGGGAGGCTGATTCGTGGCCCCCGACGCTTGCTTGGGGCAGATGATGGTGTGGAAGACGTGCTCGAGCGCGCTCGGGAGCGTCACGCTCTCCGCCAAGGATTCCTTCGAAGGGTAGCTGATGCGGTGAGCCTGCTTGGTGAGGAGCTTGCTGATGAAGATGCGCGCCTTGAGGCCGAGGGCCTGCGCCTGGCTGCGGAGAGGCGCGAGCTGGAGGGCGCCATCGCCCTTGCGCGCCGTCAGCGCGATCTTGACGATGTAGAGGCCAAGGCGTCGCTGGTGGCCTCTCGGGAGGCCCGATCTTGGGCCGCTGAGGAGGCCCGGGAAGCCGACCGGCGGCGAAAGACGGCGGAGGAGCGGGCTCAGGAGTTCCTGGCCTGGTGCCACTCATTGGAGGAGCAGGTGGAGCTGCGTGAGGCAGCCCTCGCGTCGATGAAGGTGGCCTCTGGTGACTCGGCAGAGCTCCAGAAGCGTGAGGAGGCGCTGATGCTGGAAGCCGCCGAACATACCCGCGAGTACGAGCGTCTGGAGACGAGGGAGCGCTTGGTGACACAGGCGGAGGATGATGTCGCTGCACAGGAAGCCTGTGTCCTGGAGGAGGTCGGACGTCGGGTGGCGATGGCGCATTTGAACCTCGAGCACGAGTTCAAAGAGAAGCTGGGGTTGATCCAGGTCGAAGCTGAAGGCAGGACTGCCGCCTTGAGGGCCAAGCTGGAGGAGGCGACGCGGCGGGCCGATGCTTTCCGGGCCGCCCTTGAGGTGGCGCAAGGTGAGTTAACCACCTCCCAGGCCGAGGTGCTCCTTCTTCGCCAGCGGGTGGAGGAGGCTGAGGCCGTCGCGCGCCAGAATGCGGACGAGATACGTCAGCGGCGGATCCTGGAGCACGAGCACGGCCCCATGCTCACCACGCTCCGGGAGAGAGCCAACACAGCCTTGGGCAACATCTGCGAGGCAGCTGTTGGCGAGCCACACGCAGTCAACTACGCCGGCACTCTTCAGTTCTTTACTGACGTAGTGATGCAGCTGGAGGCGCGGTCGGTCAGGGCTGACAGGTTGGTGGAGGAGAGGAGCCGCGCCCTGCTCGGGCGCGCCTTTTCTCGCGTCTTCAGCCATCTTCGAAACATGGATCCCCACTTCGACTTCAACGCCGCCATCGCCCCAGTCACCCAGGTCATCCGATACGACCTGGCGCACTGGGTGGAAGACAATGTGGATGCTCTTATCAGGGCCTTCGCTTCAAACAACGACGATGTGATCGTGGCTGCCGACGAGGGCGGCATGGTGAACGGCCCTGACGCCGCTGGCGGTGACGCGGACAGCGATGGCGAGTTCAGCGACGCCAGCAACGGCTCGGGTGGTGCTCCTGAGAACGCATTGGGGGATTTATCCGACTGATTGTGCATCGTTCCTATTTCCTTACCCTGCATGAATAGAACTCGGGTTTTGGCCTGATGGCAGTGAGAGCATTTTGGAGGGGGAGCCCCTTATGTAAAACTTGTGCTCATCGTATTAGTAGACGCTACATTGCTCATGCGCCCGCGCCAAGTGGTTGGCCTAAGCGACGCGCTAGTCGGCTAGTTTACCTTTGTCCCGTGCTGGCCCTGAGGTAGCCTATGGGAGGTTGTGGTGTCCCAAGTGTTCCCTGATTGGATCCGTAGGACCTGCAGTAAAACACCCTCCTGAGAGGACGCGGCGGCGGCAGTCTGGGCTGTGCGCAAGCTAGGCCTAACCCGGCTCGCGAGGGGCTCACGAGGGGAGGCAGCTGAGGCGAAGTGGTAACCAAAACGCGAGAAATTGCTCAAACGAGACTAAGCACCCCTTCCCCGAACACACGCAAATCTCAAATTCAAATCCAACTTCAATCCAGCGGGGGAAAGCGACAACCAAAGGGAAAAGCAATGAAAGCAGACAAAAGGCCGCGTCCGGCACCTAGTCTAGTCTTGGACGTCTTCTCACCAGCGCGGAGCTAAGTGCTGCCACTGGGCGTGGGAGGGAGCCCCAGGGCCTGAGGCCGGCACCCCTGAGACTCCGGGGGGTGTACAGCCCCACTCATTATTACGTGAGAGTGTCACGGGGCAGCGAGCTTCACAGGCACTGGGCCTTCTTCACAGGTACCGGCCTTGCTTCATATCGCCAGATGAGGGCCCCGCCTTGCGCCACACTCTAGTGCCATCAACGACGACTGGAAACCAGGACGCCGCCGATGGGGTAGAGCGGTCGCCAGCGGTTCCCCCGACGACCACGGGTCCTCTGCCGGGGTCAGGCCCTGAGGCACCTCCCCAGCGGAGGGCCTACCTCCTGAGAACACCTTGCTCCGAACGCCACGGTGGTGATGTCAGATCCCAGCCCCTCTCCTGCAGCCCCCTGCGCCCTCCTCCCGAGGGGTAGGAGACTGTGGGAGCGGGGCAGCTGCTCGTTGTGGCGACCTGCACCTCCTGCGATCCATGGTTAGAGTATGCCTGCTCCTGAAGAATTAGCGGTACCCGATGATCGTTGCCTCCAGCGTGGCCAGTGGGACCGTCCCGGGGCTCCTGGAAAGGCTCAGCTTCTGGCGCCTCGTCCCCCCATCTTGGGCTGAGGAGCGAGCCTTGTTCGCTCTCGTGAGGGTGTCCTTGGTCCATCATGAGGGGCACGTATTCCTCTGGCGCCGTCATCCCAAAGGCCACGCCGTAGTGCCCCATGTGCCATGCGGTCCTGCCTGACGCGCCCACCGTGGGGTGGCAGCGTGGCTGTCCACTGGGGCCGCGGGTCGCATCGAGTCCTTCTTCTTTGCGGACCGGGAGCGGGGCAGCGCCGCCGCCGGTCCGGTACTGACAGCTTCGCTGGTGTTGGAGTAGCCTTCGAGCCCACGGGCGCGCGCGGAGCCCCCGCGCGGGCCGCCCTAGGCTTGAGATGGGAGCTGGGTGCAGAAGGGGTGAGCCCCCGAGGCGGCAAAGAGCCCCCAGGAGCTCTGCCACCCGCTCCAGCAGCACGTCACGGCCGCCCTCCAGCAGCCTGCACTGCAGCAGCTCTCGGGCCACCGTGAGCGTGGCCCTCGAGTTTGCCTGCTCCCGGCGGGTGTACGGTGTCGTGGTCGCGGCGTGATTGGAGGCCCTTGCTGCTGACCGCGCCTGCCGCGGTGTGAGAGCTATCGAAGCCTGTCCGCGTCGCCCGTGGCCCGCAGCGCCCTGTGGACCGCGAGCTGCCTGGGGCACGGGGTCGCCCGAGGCGAGCGGCTCTGCGCGGGCGGGCCACGCCGCCCATGGATCTGGGTTGCCCGCCTGGTCGCCGGACATGGTGATGACGACGCGACGGGGCACGAAGCGGTAGAAGGTGGATTCTGGCGCACCCCTACCTGGCGTGCCAAATGTCAGATTTCGGGTTCCGGCAGACCCTTGAGGTTCGAACGCTGGGGTGCGCGCGGAGATTTTGCCTCCTACCTACCTGCACCCCTCCGCCTCGCTAAGATCTAAGCTAAGGAAAGAACAACACAAGGGACACAGGGTTTATACTGGTTCGGGCGACCATTCTGGTGTAATACCCTACTCCAGTGTGTGGTATGGTGGATTGCCTCTTGGGTTGATGATGATGAACAATACAAGGAAGAACAGCCTCGCGAGGGTCTGCTCTTGGCTGGGGCGATGAACTGCTGGGAGGAGTTCAGTCACCCTTCTCTCTCTCTCTCGGATCTCGATTGTCCCCCTCTCTCTCTCTCCTCTCACCTCTTACCTCTTACCTCTTACCTCCTTTTCATCCTGCGGGTGGCTGGTCCTATTTATAGGGGCCCTGGTCCTCTTCCCAAATATCGAGCGAGAAGGGAGCCAACAATGGCGGGCTAATTTGAAAGGGGACAGCTAGTACCAGTTATCCTGACAAAAGTAGTCTTCGCCTGCACAAAGCTCTGGTGGTGACGCCGTCTTGGGCTCCACGATGACCTCCGTCTTGCAGTCCTCCTGGTCTTGGTCTTGTTGCACCGAAATGGAAACCTTTGCCTGATACCTCGGTACTCCGCGGCTGCGCTTGCCCCCCTTGCACCAAAGAGGTAAGGAGGACACTGCGCGGGCTGGCACCCACCTAGTGCCCTTGGTCGTCACGGCTTGCGTCACGGGCACCTCATGAGGTACCCCGCCTTGATCTCTCCGCCTCCTCGCGAGCCAGCCTAACGAGGCCGTGCCTGAGGAAACTCCGTGTCGTCCGCCCCGCGAGGCTTGGCCCCTCGCGAGGGTCTTGGGTATGTGTTGGTGAAGATGGGCCGTGCTGGGCCCCCCTTTGTGCCAAGCCGCAGGCCGCAGGCAGGCAAGTCTGGGGACCCCCGTTCCCAGAACACTGACAGACATCATCCCATTTGCATTGTGAAACTGGCAGCGGTTGGAGAAGTCTGGATGGCTTCTGATGCTCTGCCTTCACCTTGTTGCATATGTTGCAACAAGACACAAAATAGGCAATGTCTTTCTTCATTCCATCCCACCAGAATATTTCTCGAAGGTCTTCATACATTTTAGTACCTCCAGGGTGAATAGAATACGAAGATTCATGTGCTTCCGACATGATTTGCTTCTTTAAATCCGCCTGACTGGGTACACAAATCCTTCCACCGAATTGGAGGGTACCAAGTTGATCCTTAGAAAGATCTAAAGTTTGTCCTGCTATCATACGCTTGGCATGTTTCTGCAAGACGGTGTCAGCTGGCTGGGCCTTGCGGATCTCTTCCTCAAGTGTAGGTGCAATTTCCAAAATATTCGCAAGACCAGCATCAACTATGACCAGGTTGAGCTGAGCAATCTCCTCTTGAAGTTCAAGAGGCAAGGATTTCATTATGACATTCAGGCTAACAGGCTTTCGACTGAGTGCATCGGCAAGCACGGTGGCCTTACCCGGGTGGTAATTTATTCCAAGATCGTAATCCTTGACTAACTCATTCCATCTCCGTTGACAGAGATTTAAATCTGGCTGAGTAAATATATACTTGAGACTTTTGTGGTCGGTAAAAATTTGGCACCTCTTCCCGATGAGGTAGTGTCTCCAAATTTTTAGAGCATGAACCACCGCGGCCAATTCCAGATCATGAGTAGGATAATTTCCCTCATGGGGTCGTAGATGTCGTGATGCATATGCTACCACCTTGCTGTCTTGCATAAGTACGCATCCAAGACCTTGTCTGGAGGCGTCGCAGTACACATCAAAGCTGCGGTAGATATCTAGAAGAGTCAACACAGGTGCGGTCGTCAGCCGTATCTTTAGCTCATTGAAACTTTCCTCACAGTCCTTAGTCCATTCAAACTTCTTATCCTTCTTGAGCAGCTCCATCATGGGTTTAGCAATCTTGGAAAATCCTTCAATGAAACGACGGTAGTATCCGGCTAATCCAAGAAAACTCCATATCTATGATATGATTGTGGGTGGCAACCAATCTAGCACATCTTTTACTTTTCTCGGGTCCACGGCTATACCTTTGGCGGATAGCACATGTCCGAGAAATCCAACTTGTTTGAGACAAAACTTGCATTTACTGAATTTGGCGTATAGCTGATCATTGCGGAGTCGTTGTAGCACTGCTCGGAGGTGTTCTTTGTGCTCTTCTTCACTTTTTGAGTATATAAGTATGTCATCGATAAAGGCTACCACGAATTTATCGAGGAAGTCCATGAATACTTTGTTCATCATATGCATGAAGAAGGCAGGGACATTGGTGAGACCAAAGGACATAACTGTATATTCATAAAGACCGTACCGAGTAGTGATTGCGGTCTTAGGAATATCTTCCTTTTTAATCTTGAGTTGATGACATCCTGTCCTTAAATCAATCTTGGAGAATACCTTGGCCCCATTGAGCTGATCAAACAAGTCATCAATCCTGGGCAGTGGATATTTATTCTTGATGGTGACATCATTCAGCTGACGGTAATCCACACACATGTGGAGGCTTCCATCCTTCTTATCCATGAAGATAGCAGGTGATCCCCATGGTGAAGAGCTGGGACGGATATATCCTTTCTGGAGCATTTCATCAAGCTGTTTCTTTAGCTCCACTAATTCTGATGAGGGCATCCGGTAATACTTTTTGTATAACGGTGCGGTCCCGGGCACAAGATCTATTGCAAACTCAAGCTCTCGATCGGGTGGCATGCCTGACAGTTCTTCTGGGAATACATAAGGAAACTCACTGACCACAGGAATTAATTCCAACCCACCAGCCATAGCGGTGAAAACCATTTCTTTCTTGGGTATGCTTCTGCGAGCATAGAATTTGGTAGTTTGCCCCTCTTGACTAGTCAAAGTGACTTCTCGGGTCACGCGGTTTATGCATACTTGATATTGGGTCAACCAATTCATACCCAAGATAACATCCAACTTTACAGGCTCAATGATTATCAAGGAAGTTGGAAAACGGGCTCCGTTGATATTGATTTCCAGATTACAGCAGACCAGATTATTCCTGATTAAGGATCCCGGGGATTGTACCAGCATATTCTTGCCCAAAAGCGAACAAGGAAATTTGTTTTGGGCAACCAAACTCCGCGAAATAAAAGAGTGGGAAGCCCCAGAGTCAAATAAAATTACGGCAGGTATGTTATTAGCAGAAAACATACCAATGACGACTTCGGGGTTCTCTTGGGCTTCATCTGTGGAGAGGTGATGGACGTGCCCAGTGATGTTCGCTGGGTAGGGCATGACTTCATAAAGTTGACTTGTGGCCTGAATAGGGCATTTGCCTTGCCGTTCTTGGGACACTGTCTGGCATAATGTCCGGTTTGCCCACAATTGAAGCAAGAATTGTTGCACTGGCACTCTTCTCACACCGGGTTGGTCACGACATTCTTGACTTCTGTGGTGGTCTTGTTAACATTATGTTGCCAATTGGGCTTGTATTCCACCTAAGTATGTTGCCAGGTATGAGCCTTTTGCACTGGTTGCCCTTCCTTCCTTGGCTCGAACTTAAGCTTGTGATCATTATTGGCAGGCCTATCGCCCGATACGAGCTTGTGCTCCCTTTCAGCAATGAAAGCCTTGTTTACTAGAGTTTGAAAATCTGTGAAATCAAACATACTGAGGGTACATTGGAGTTGCAGGTTTAATCCCCCAAGAAATCTGTCAATCTTTCTTTCTTCGGTGGCCACGTCATAAAGAGAGTAACGGGACAAATGATTGAAATTTTGCAAATATTCACCCATAGACTGATTTCCTTGAAGGAGCGCGAAAAATTCACGTTGCTTAACCTTTATAATCCTAGTAGGAATATGATATTTTCGGAACTGATCCTTGAATTTTGCCCAGGTGATTTCTTCAACAGCAGGCCACATGGCTTTTGCATTTTCCCACCATATGGCAGCAGCGCCTTCATGATAATGGGTTGCAAATGGAACTCTATCATCTTCTTAAGTACGAGCAATCTCGAGCTTCCTCTCAATGGTTCGCAACCAATCATCTGCATCCAAGGGATCAATAACCTGACTGAAACTGGGAGGCTTGGTTCTCTGAAAACCTGATAGCTTGGAGTGATGACAGTTCTGATTTCCATTTTGTCCAACCACAACTTGCACACTCCTTAATATATCAATCAGATCATTATTCCTTCTTTCCTCAAACATACACATAATTTGCTTTGTGGAAGGCGGATTTGGCAGTGGAGGCGGTGGTGGAACGTACGGCTCGGGGGAGTGTCCTGCCTGTCATGCGGAACGACGAACATGAGTATCCTCATGAGCGTCACTACTGCTGCCTCCCCGCGTCATCCTAATGTGGATTTTTCCCAAGGCAACGCAACCGAGATGAGAAACATCCAAAACTAAATTGGGGAAAAGCCAGCAACAAATCCTGAGGGAAAATGAAATAACGAAGAAAATACGGCGAATAAAACAGAGTTCCAACATAATTATACATAGACTCATACATGAAATATAAACATCATGCCAGGTTCAACTACTCTCTTACAGGAAATGGAACATCATGACTCGTACGACTACATCCGTACATCATCCTGACAACTGTGGATACTCAGAAGCTCTACTACTCTGCTGATGCTGCTGGTCCTCTCCTGAAGCGGACTTGGATCCTAAACTGACGAGGTTAACTGAAACCTTCGGGTTAAAGGTAACGCTGCCTTGAGGGCTCTCCCTCCGGGGTAGGTGCAGGGTGAAGCATCGGGGCTACAGGAGTAGTGAGAAGTGAGACCCACTCAGCAGGAGCACTGAGAGGATTCACGGTCGAGGTGCCCAAGCTACTCAGAGGAGTAACTGGTGAAATAGGGGAACTAGAACTGGATGGAATATAAGGAGTAAATCCCGTAGAGGATGGAGCGGTGACCGATCTAGTAGAGGCTAAAGCAGTACGAGCTCGAGTCAGCTCCCGAGCCAGCTCGTGGATCATAAGATAGCTAGCAGTGATATAACGGGAAAGGTGGCAAGCAACACTATCAAACTCCGGATCAATGATAGGGAAACGGACACGACCATTGTCGTGCAGAGAGGGATAGTAGTAGAAACCTGGTTGGTTCTGCATACGGACCTCGTTATAATGAAGCTCGACAAGGACCTCGAATGCAGCAAACTGGACAGCCTGAGAAGCTGTAGAAGCAAAACCGCTTCGGGAGGTACGAGTGTTAGTGCTGGAATCGAAACTGGTGCGCAGAGTAACCATTGCATGATACTCATACACTGAGTCTGCTAGATGCTCCCGGTACACACGATAGATGGGGTCATCACCGAGGGGGTACAGCCGACGCCACACGTTACGAAGGAGATGCGGCGACGTGTACGTCATCAGCTGCAATTGGCACGGATACGGTACTGGAGCCATCTACACTCACAACCATTAGCGGGTTAGTATAAATATAAAAAGAGTGCATACAATGCAACAACCAGCTGCAAATGCTACCGGCAGCCAACTTAAACTCGTAACTAACGTCTGGTTGACACGTCGTAGTCTAGCGTGGCCTACAGTCAGCGCGGCTCTAATACCAAGCGTTGTGGCACCCCGGCTCAGAGCAACCGGTTTACCATGCATTGCCTGCCCAGAGACCATGTCTTCTGGCAACACACGACATCTTGGTACAGAAAGCAACTGCTTTGTTGATGCTAGCGGATCATTGTTTATATTACAACAGGTGGCGAAGACAAGCGGCACAGACGGTGCGGCTGAACAATATGTACATTATTTAGTGAACATAAAGGGGGCTCGATCATAACAACTACATGGCAGCGGAACAACGTCGTAGTGGAACTCTATAGCACAGGGACACCGATGTGGACACGATCTAGACTCGGACAACACTCCTTTCCAACGAGACTTTCCTGAAAGCTGGCATGACACGCCAGGTCAGTACATTGAATGTACTTGCAAGATCACAACAAACATAAACATAATGACAAACAATATCATGATACTTAACCAATTAACAATGCAACAACATATCATGCATGTTTTGATTGTGATCTCGTGATAAAATTCCCTAGGTCTTGCTTAGCAACGGTGATCGCTCTCAGATCACAAACAGGCCAACCTCGTGGTCTTGGAGAGGGTTACCTTGTAACCAAACGGTGATCTTTCTGGCGATCACATCCCTGACCAACACTTGGTCTCAAACGATGATCTTTCCGGCGACAGGAAGCAAGGGTCGCCGGAGTTGAAGACGACGGCGGCAAGAGGCGACACCAGGGGCTCCAACCGGGCAAAACGGCACCACCGAGGCACGGGGGAGGCCCTGGAATGGTGGCCCGAGCCTGGGAGGGGCTGGAGCTACGGAGACGACCCGAGGGGATCGCCGGCGAGCTCGAGCTCGGGGACGGCGGCCCGCGGCCTGCCCGGCCAGGCTACAACTTTCTACGAGATCGTGGAGTGTGTGTGAGGAGTGGATAATGCTCAAGGAGGCTGGGGAGGGCTCTATTTATAGCCGAGCGATGAGAGGGGATCGAGCTCCGCCGGAGGACAACTGGACACGACGCCCAACGATGAACGGCATCAGTGAGCAAGGGGGAAGGTGACGCAGCTCACGCGGGAACTGTGGGCGAGCGGAGACGAGCACAGGGGCGAGAGGGTGGCGACGAGCATAGTGCGCAACACACTGTTGTGTTGGACGGATTGTGCCCATGCCCGTTGCGGTGAGCTCCAGCATCGGCGAGCACCATGAGGGAGTTAAGAAGGTCGGGACGAAGATCATGGCGAAGTTTGGCAAGGCTTGGCGGTCGGGGAAGCAAGCACGCACCCAACAGAGCGCTCGGCGGCACTCAGAGCGCGGCGACATGCAGGTTGGCATCATGGACACGCGTGGTCACCACGTGAACTCTGACCTCGGGCCGACCTAACTCCAAACTTCATGTCTGGCGTGTAGTTCGTGGTATATGGAGAGGTTACCACGCTTTTGTTTGAGCTCATACGCAGTAGAATGGATTTCAACTTCCTGGTAAGTTTCTGGTCAGTAACTTTGAGAGCTTACTGTGGTCAAACTACTGAGAGTTGGGAGCTAGGCTTTGGAGGTTAGCAATCATCTACTAAGGTGATGATGCACAAGAAAAATCATACACAATAGAGCAAGTAAAATGGTAGTTGTTGTAGAACCTACCATTTCTGTCTAGAACAAAAAATATTTTCTGTAGCAGAAATATTGCAAAAAAGTGACGAAATATTTTTGCTCGGGAAGGTGCCCGAGGGTTCAAAGAATATTTGGGAATTTTCTCAGATTTTTGTGGGCAAGAAAAATTGGGGTTGCTTTGGAGCATATTGAGCTTGCTAGCATTTTAGAGAGGGAAATGAATATTTTCCTTTAAGAAAATTATTCAAAATATTATTTTGAGGTGAACCAGAGAGGAAATGATAGTTAGAGAGGGAAATGAGGCACTTGGGTGAAAGTCAAGGGGTACCCAAGTGTTTAAGTCCATCTGAAAAGATTCAGAACTCCAAATTTCAAAACCAAACCAACTGAAAATCAGACAAAGAGAAGAGGGCAAAACCCAGGCTGTCACAAACCTCCCCCACTTAGGATGAATTTCGTCCTCGAGATTCGGTTGCTTGGAAAAACCATTCTGGATAATGTGCCTTTAGAAATTCTTCTCGTTCCCAAGTCAATTCTGCCTATGTGTGATGCTCCCACTAAACTTTGTAAAACTTCCTTGCTTTACTACGAATGACCCTTTCCATCTGATCCAAAATTCTAACAGGTCTCTCTTCATATGTTAAATCCTTTGCGAACTCTAATTCAATCATAGCACTCCTTTTCTCAGGCGGCGATATGCATCACCTCAACTGTGAAACATGAAACACATTGTGCACTTGTGGCAATTCAGGGGGTAGTTCCAATTGATATGCAACAGTACCCACTCTGGACATAACCGGAAATGGATCAATAAATCTAGGTGCCAACTTTCCACGAGCCTGGAATCTCTTGACTCCTTTCATAGGAGTGACTCGGAGGTATATGTGTTCTCCGGGTTCGTTCAAAACTAATCTGTCGGTGCTTTGCATCATAATAACTCTTTTGTAATGATTTGGCCAATTGCAATCTGTCTTGGATTTCCGTGACTTGCTTCTCAGCTTCCATCATGAGATCCGTTTGGAAAATACGGCTATCTCCAGTTTGAGACCAGTTCAAAGGGGTGCGGCACTTACGGCCATACAAAGCCTCATACTGTGACATCTTTACACTGGTCTGGAAGTTGTATCCGGGGAATCACTTTCGAGCATGAAACGACGGTAGTATCCGGCTAATCCAAGAAAACTCCAGATCTGTGATACGGTTGTGGGTGGCAACCAATCTAGCACATCTTTTACTTTGCTCGGGTCCATGGCTATACCTTCAGCGGATAGCACATGTCCGAGAAATCCAACTTGTTTGAGCCAAAACTTGCATTTACTGAATTTGGCGTATAGCTGATGGTCGCGGAGTCTTTGTAGCACTGCTTAGAGGTGTTCTTCGTGCTCTTTTTCACTTTTTGAGTATATAGGTATGTCATCGATAATGTAACATCCCAAATTTTCAATTTGGAATGTTATACATAGATCATCCATGCATATCATATTTTACTGCATTTCATTTCGCGATCCACGAAATCCTAAGCAACTCAAGGACCCTCGGAGAGAGTTGGGGATTTCCCTGTTTTCATATTTAGGCTTTACCAAATATTGAAACGAGGATTTGTGGTTTTAATTATTTTTCTCTCCGAAAATGTTTCATGTTAAAATATATGAGAGGAGATAATATGACTTCTCCAAAATAAATGAAATATTGGAGGGAAAATATTAAAATCAAATATTTTATTTTATTTGGAGTTTATTGCTATTTTATTTGAATTAGAAAAATTGCACGTTTTTCAAAGTTGCATTTTAGGGCCAAGAAAATGTTCATCATGTTCTAAATATTTTATTTAGACGATGAAAATTTGTTTTGGCATTTTTAGATTTTTATTTTATTATCTAGGATTTTTTTAGTTTCGGCGGAATTATTTAAAAAAAAAAGTTCTAGCGCCCGACTGGGACGAAGCCCAGCCGAGCCGGCCCAGCCGCCCGCGCCTCATCTCTGCTCGGGAGACCAAGAGCGCCGCCGCCGCCATGAAGCGGAGTCCGGCTGGGACTCCTGCGCCTTGCCCCTTCCCCAAGTCGCCTCCCCCTCCTTATAAGTCGTGCCTCGCTCCCCCCCCTTTGGAGCCCGAGCCACCCCGCCGCCTGCCCGTGCCACCCGCCGCCGCAAGCCGCCGCCTCGCG
>NC_057800.1:371543395-371578623 GCF_018294505.1 Triticum aestivum | reverse complement strand
ATGATATACGCCCCACACATCCCCAGAAAGGAGCGCAAACGAGCACTCAGGGACATCTACGCGGTAGAGCCAGTCACCCCAAAGTTCAATCCATGGTCGTCATTTCTGATCACCTTCGATCGATAACATCATCCGACTAGTATCCGCCACAGCGGTTCGGCCGCACTGGTCCTTGACCCAATCATCGACGGATTCCACCTGACACAAGTCCTGATGGATGGTGGAAGCAGCCTCAACCTGTTGTACCAGGATACAATACGGAAGATGGGCATTAATCCCTCATGATTTGAACCAACAAAGACTACCTTTAAAGGAGTCATACCAAGTGTAGAGGCCCGCTGTACGGGCTCAATCACGCTGGAGGTGGTTTTTGGTTCTCCGGACAATTTCCGAAGCAAAGAGTTAATCTTCGATATCGTCCCCTTTCGCAGCGGTTACCACGCACTGCTCGGACGAACCGCGTTTGCTAGATTCGACGCAGTGCCACACTATGCGTATCTTAAGCTCAAGATGCCCGGTCCACGCGGCGTCATAACAGTCAATGGCAATACAGAATGCTCCCTCTGAACAGAGGAGCAAACCGTCGCCCTAGCAGCAGAAGTACAGAGCGGCCTTCTCAAGCAGCATTGTAATCTAGCTGTTGAGCCCCTGGACACCATCAAGAGGGTCCGGACTACACTACAACAGGACAGCACAGCTCATCAAGAGCTCGACTAGCAATTTGGCCTTTGTCCCAGCCCCAATGAGGTAGTGGCATTCGTACCACGCGTACACAATTACACACTCAAAAATCCATGGACATCGACGGAGGCATGAGATAACTCGGGGTCTACAATTCGGCCAAACTGATCCCGGACACACATACTTTCACTTCTTTTTTTTTGTTTCAGGCACCCCTTTTCCGCGGGCCTAATATCAAGTCCTTTAGAAGGACTGGAACACAATGGAGGCAAGCAACACAGGTGAGTAGGGTAACCTTTATACGTTCTTCTTGATGGTATTCATACTTACTCATTAGGACCCACACGCTGCGCCCTATTAATTCCGGCATGTTAAATGGCCAGATACTTCTCGCACCATCTGTACAAGATACGCCTTGACGTATCCATCCAGTTATAATAAAAATGGTTCGTGGCCCAGTTTCTGTGGTTTTCGCTTCTTACTTCGTTTTGTTTCGATATGCTTATTTGCTGCATCGACACTCTTTTACGTTTCATATTCGCCAGGGGCTACCTGTCGCCCCACAATATGGCGGCATAGTCCGAACACTTCTTATATATAAGTTCGGCACCCCGAATTTAGCATTATATGCATTGGCTCCGAATCATGTCTTTGGTCAATAGTTGGGTTTCCCGGCTCCTGTGCTTGCTACCCTACGTTCCGCTCCATCGGCTAGGGTAGTAAAGGGAGAACTACTGCGATTGTGCCCTAGCTTTGACCGGACGAGCACCTCAGTAGAGAAAGCGGAAAACTGACTGTCATGATGTGGCGAGAGCCGATCAGCTACTCGAGGGTTACAAATCGTTGGAGATTTTTTCCGCGTTACGCGAGAGATCGGCACTTCCCGATCAGATGCCGACAGTACTCTGGCTTAAACCAGGGGTTGCGCCTGTGCTTTATTATAAAACTCCTATGGCTAAGTGAGGGCATTAGAGCCGTAAAGTCTGATTGCCTTGTTCGTTGCGCTAAACAACTCCTTCAAGGACCATGTAATTGGATCAAGATTGTTTAGATTCCATCCCGATCACCTCCATACTATCTACGTGAGGGCAGAAGCCGACGACTGGCCAACCCTCAGATTACACGCAACACGGCCGTACAGGAGGAAACAATTCAAAGCATAATAATATTACTTTACAAAAATTGGCTTTGTTCCCATAATACAAGACAAAGGCAACATGAATACATTTATTCAAATACAATGTCCTGCAAACATTGCGCCGCTACAAGTCAAGACCCTTCTACGACATCCTCAAAATATCACTCAGGTGTGCTGTGCTCCTTGCCCTCCGGTGGCCCGCTGGCGACTTCAACAACGTTCATCTTCGCCCACCACATCTTGCAGCGAGTGAAGGCCATACGGGCACCTTCAATACAGACAGAGCGCTTGATAACGTCCAGCCGAGGACAGGCGTTCACCATCCGCCTCATGAGTCCAAAGTAGCTGCTAGGCATAGCTTCAGCTGGCCACATCTGGATTATCAAATCCTTAATGGCTAGTTCGGCCACCCTATGCAACTCCACCAGCTGTTTTAGCTGATCGGTGAAGGACACGGGATGCTTTGGTGCCGCATACTGCGACCAGAAGAGCCTCTCCGAAGAACCCCCTCCTTCGGTTCGATAAAACTCCATGGTGTCTGATACACTGCATGGCAAATCCGCAAAAGCCCCTGGGGAACTCCGAACCTGGTTAGTAAAAGGTACTGCTTCTCCGCATACTTGCTTTGCATCTTAAATGCCTTACCCGCTGTGATCTTCTTGGCCTCCTGGATCTCCTGGAGGGCGGCCTGGGCCTCATTCTGTGCAATCTCCATGCTCTGACGAGCCTTGGCAAGTTCGGTCCCTTGAACCGACGCATCATGCTCCAAGGCCCCGCATTTTTTCACCGCATCCTGGAGATCCTCGTGGACTTCTTTGACTCGGGCCCTTAGCTTCTTACGGGCGGCTTGCTGCTGGACAACATGCTCCTCGGCCTCACCCAGGACCTTCCTCAGGGCCTCGACCTCGGTCGCGGCTTATTCACATATCACAATACCGCTGTCAATATACAACACTTATCCTTTCCTGGACATATAGCAAGTTGTTCCTCACCTTGCTTCTCCTGGAGCCGAACCTTAACCTCGCCGAGCTCGTTCTCGGTCTGCTCCAGCCTCCGCTTCAGCTCGGAGACATCAGCAGCATGCGAGGTCGCGGCCAACAGGGATGCCTGCTTATCGATACATATTCAGTCAGCCTCTTATAGTTAAGGATTGATCCCCTGTCTGGTTCTCCTCGCCGAACAAGGGACAACGTCTCAGGGGCTACGGACTATACGGGGTTTTTCTCTTTCTTACCTTGAAACCTGTTAACAGCCTGCTCCAGGCTTCATTTAGTCCGCTCTTGGCAAACTGAACCTTCTCAATCACCGCACCCATAAGGATACGGTGCTCGTCCACGATGGAGGCGCTTCGTAGCGCCCCCATCAGGTCATCTGGCGCTCCTGGATGGACAGGAGCCACCGGTGGAGGCGACGCACCCCCTCCTTCAAAGGGGGCTGCTCGCCCATCTCTGGAGCCATATTGTTCTCCGGAATCATATTTGGCTGAGGGACGAACTGGATACGGCCCTCTTTGCCAGTCTCCATGGGGATTGACTCCCCCGTGTGTCCGGCAGTGGAGGTCCCGCCTTGTGGCGCCTCCCGGACAACATCGTGGGCTCCTCCCCTCGGAGCAGTCCTCCGGGATAACACTTCAGTGTTGTCCCTGGCCCCAGGGGAGTAAGAAGGCGGTGGCGACATGCTCTTCATTTCTGACAGAGCCAACGAACCTCCATATGAGGATCACTGGATAAGGTCACGGGCCGGACCGCAATAGTGTGGATTAACCATCTTATAATAATAAAAAGAAAGGGCTGGATGTGCGCATGAATAAGCCATGTCACTTATGATGCGGCCTGGGGCCTAGTACGGGGGTGACGTTCTGGGGTACTATCAATGTCCCACGCGAAGTCGACCGCTGGGGCGCCCTTCTCCTTTTTGGGCGCTTTTGCCTCTAGATGTGCCGAGGCCACCCTCATCTTCTTCTTCTCCTCGGGAGGAGGGTTGTTTTCCTCCTCCTCCTCCTCTTCCTTGTCATTGTCCTCAGGGACAGAGGAATGGGCCTCGTCGTCTTCGAACGTCACGTCTGAAGTGCCCTTGCGATGGGGGCCACTCTTGGCCCCCTTGGCTTTCTTCTTGGCCTTCTTCTCCGGCGCCGTATATGGCGCTGGTACCAGCATCTTCGCCAAGCGCGGGATGACTGGTTCTTCGGGCAACGGAGCCGGACACTGGATCCGCTTCGCCCTCTCAACCCAGTCCTAAGAGTGCAATACTAAGATATCAGACATCATCCTCGAAACATTTAAGTTGGGAGTACGTTAGAAGTAACATACCTCGCTAGCGGGGCAGTTACAATTGTGACCACGGTCTGAGTCCGTGGCCGGTGGCTTATCGTTGCCCTTAAAGAGCAACTTCTAGGCCCCTTCATGAGAAGTATTGAAGAGCCTTTTCAGGGTCTGGTGCTTCTTCGAATTGAACTCCCATAAAGGGCGGCTTCGGCGCTGGCACGGAAGAATCCGGCGGATTAGCATCACCTGGCTAACGTCAACGAGCTTGATGTCCTTGGTCACCATGCTTTGAACGCGCGTCTGCAGCGCTATCAGCTCGTCAGGTGAACACCAGTCTGGACTCTTCTCGACCCAGGAGGTGAGTCGCATAGGGGCACTGGAGCAGAATTCGGTAGCTGCAGCCCAGGTGGTGCCTCGAGGTTCTGTAATGTAGAACCACTGCTTCTGCCATTCCTTTACTATCTCCGCAAAGGTGCCTTTGGGCCAGGAGACATTGGATAGCTTGCTCACCATGGCCCCTCCGCACTCCGTGTGCCGGCCATCCACCACCTTCGGCTTCACGTTGAAGACTTTGAGCCACAGCCCGAAGTGGGGATGGATGCGGAGGAAGGCCTCGCACACAACGATAAATGCCAAGATGTTGAGGAAGAATTCGGGGACAGATCATGGAAATCCATCCCGTAGTAGTACATCAGCCCGCGGACGAAAGGGTGGAGTGGAAACCCTAGCCCGTGGAAGAATTGCGGGATGAATACTACCCTCTCTGTAGGCTCCGACGTGGGGACGACTTGTCCCTCGGCTGGCAGACGATGGGCGATCTCCTTCGCCAAATATCCGGCTGCCCGGAGCTTAGTAATGTCCTCCTCCTTGACGGAAAGGAGATGAGAACTTGGGCGCTGTAGCTTGAGATCGGAAAGGCGAAGACAGAGAGAGAGCGTGAGGAGAGGAAGAGGGAATCATAGTCCCCTTATAAAGGCAACAAATATTAAACGCCTCCTCACTCACCTTAGGATTCGCCTGTTCCCTAGGGCTGTATAAATGACACGGTTGAGTTACCCATGCCTGCATTGATGAGAAGCCCGCAATAAGGGGGGCACGATCTTTGTTTTGACAAGACGTGCCAATAGCAACCACGTCTTGAAGCGTGGAATGGTAGAAGAAAACGGTTTGAAATAATAACCGGACAGACATGATGTCGTGTTGGAAAAAAAAGCTGTCAACGGATTAGATTCGTGCGAATATTATTTTCTCTCTGCGGTTGTGTATGGTGTGCATAACAGGTCAGGATACTATCATCGCATCCGAAGACTATCTTGGAGTTCGGAGAAAGGGGAACCCGCCTTGCAATGCCGAAGACAACCAGCGCGCCGAACTCCTCGTCATTGAAAGCCAGGTTCAGGGGCTACTAAGGGAGTCCTGGACTAAGGGGTCCTCAGGTGTCCGGCCTATAATCCATCGGCCGGACTGATGGGTTGTGAAGACATGAAGGCCAAAGACTGCACCGTGTCCGGATTGGACTCTACTTGGCGTGGAAGGCAAGCTTGGCGACCGAAGATTCCTTCTTATGTAACTGACTTCATGTAAACCCTAGATCCCCTTGGTGTCTATATAAACCGAACGGGATAGTCCAGAAAGGATATACATATACTCATTACCATACCCACGTAGGCTAGACTTCTAGGGTTTTAGCCATTACGATCTCGTGGTAGATCAACTCTTGTAACACTCATATTCATCAATATCAATCAAGAAGGACGTAGGGTTTTACCTCCATAGAGAGGGCCCGAACCTAGGTAAACATCGTGTCCCTCATGTCATGTTACCATCGATCCTAGACGCACAGTTCGGGACCCCCTACCCGAGATCCTCCGGTTTTGCCACCGACACTAGGCACCCCGTTTCTTATCGCCGATGCAGGTTCATGACCAAGACAATTTTTATCTTTAGTTAGAACCGCAACAACAAATGATGTAATATAACTCTGCAGTACTTTTGAAACGATGCATGTTATTTTCCCGTCTGATCTTCCTTTGTATGTCCACCCTACGTTAATCGGGTAGGCTTGCCGGCGCGGAAACCCAGGCCTCGGCGCCTTGAGTATGGACCCTCAATGGCCTGCCGGGTATGTTTGTTGCCGGTCAAACCACCTCACTGCTCTTAAATCGGCCGCTCGAGCTGTTGAGTGGACTCAAGACAGAACGAGAGCGTTGCCAATCACAGAAGGTCACCCTGCCGTTCTCGACGCAGCTGCTCGAACTGTTGATCGGACTCGAAACAGAACGAGGGCATTGCCAATAGTGGTAGGGCCCCATTGCATGCAGGTTTTCCATACATAGGGCAAGATCGTCGAGGACGATAACCTTATATATATGTATATATATAAGGAATTACTCAAAGTTTTGCATGACTTAGCTTTCCTGCCGTTGCGTGAGCATCCACTGCGTCCACCGAGGACGTCACTTGTTCGATCTTATTCTTCCTTGGAGTGACAACTATGATGACGCTGTTGTTTCAACCAGACCAGATTTCCACAACTACACACCCCTACCTGACGCGCCAGAGATGTCGGTGGGAAACGACACCTATGGGGTCATTGGGATCCCTTCTACGGTTGGCGGGCACGGGGTTGTGCAAAGAGCGGGTCTGGCAGTCAACACATGAATCGTTTACCTAGGTTCGGGCCGTAGAGACGCGTAAAACCCTAGTCTTGCTTTGATGTATATTTGAGTGTTCTTGTGTTCTTGGACTAGCTGCGATGTCTCTCTAGTCCAAAAGATCAGAATCCTTCTCCAGTACGCCTCGGGCCTCTTTTATAGACAAAAGGGGCCGCCACAGTGGCACACAGGAGGTCGAAAGGTGTACAGTGGCTGAGTCTATCCTCTGGCATCATCGGACAAACACATTTAATGCGCTACCGACGTGCCCCTCTTGTTTATTGGGGACGGCAAAGAAGCTCGTCCCAGCTGTCGTCGCCTCGCCTGGCTTCGACGCGCGTCCAAGCTAACGAGGTGTTGTAGCGCCACGTTGGCTGGCTGTTGGACTAGCACGTTGGTGGAGCCTTCACGAAGATCTGCATGCCACCACGCAGGTGCTTGCTGAGTTGGTGTGGAGGCCACACACTGCCATGTAGATGCCTGCCTAGCTGGTCGAGCTGGCAGCTGCATGTGAGCGGTGGTGGAGTCTTAGCAGGCGTGGGCCTGGCTGTGGCCCCGCAAGCGTCTTTTCCGGGGGCCCAACAAGGGTCTTGCCGCGGCACCACGGTCGTCCTCGGCAAGGATCTTGCCGGAGATCTCGTCGACTTCCTTGGCAAGGATCTTCTAAGGATCGTCGTCTTCTGGTTCTCGTCTGATCTTGTGTATTTATGATCTCTACCAAGATCTGCATGCCACCATGAAGGTGCCTCCCGAGCCTTGGTTCCAATGTGGTTGATGGCGTCGGAAACATTTGGGCTCAAGGGTGGCACACTCTGCTGGCGTCAGGCAAGTTGCCCCGGCAAGAATCTTGCCGGGGCTGCGGAAGCCACCCCAGCAAGGGTCTTGCCGGGGAAGTCCACCTTGCCCGCTTTCTCTCTTTGCGCCCCTGGTCTTGGTGTTTATTTGGTCGTCTTGTGTTCCAGCTTCCCTCCTCTACCCTGCTTAGTGCAGCCGTGGGCGCGGCTCTGACTGCCCGCGCACAAGTAAAGGGGTGCAAAAGGAGAGCCCCTACTTTTGTACACCGACACTAGGCTCGTCAAGTTTAACCCGAGTAATCTGCACGTGCAAAACTGGGTTGCACCCATTGTATGTGAACGTAGAGCTTATCACACCCGATCATCATGTGCTATCATAGCACGACGAACTATAGCAACGGTGCATACTCAGGAAGAACACTTGTACCTTCAAATTTAGTGAGGGGTCATGTTATAATTCTACTGTCGTACTAAGCAAAATAACATGCATAAAAGATAAACATCACATGCAATCAAAATATGTGACATGATATGGCCATCATCATCTTGTGCCTTTGATCTCCATCTCCAAAGTACCGTCATGATCTCCATCATCACCGGCTTGACACCTTGATCTCCATTGTAGCATTGTTGTCGTCTCGCCAACTATTGCTTCTACGACTATCGCTACCTCTTAGTGATAAAGTAAAGCAATTGCATGGCAATTGCATTTCATACAATAAAGCGACAACCATAAGGCTCCTCCAATTGCCGATAACTTTTACAAAACATGATCATCTCATACAACAATTTATATCTCATCATGTCTTGACCATATCACATCACAACATGCCCTGTAAAAACAAGTTAGACGTCCTCTACTTTGTTGTTGCAAGTTTTACGCGGCTGCTACGGGCTTCTAGCAAGAACCGTTCTTACCTACACATCAAAACCACAATGATTTTTCGTCAAGTGTGCCTTTTTAACCTTCAACAAGGACCGGCCGTAGTCAAACTCGATTGAACTAAAGTTGGAGAAATAGACACCCACCAGCCACCTATGTGCGAAGCATGTCGGTAGAACTAGTCTCATGAACGCGGTCATGTAATATCGGTCTGGGCCGCTTCATCCAACAATACCGCTGAATCAAAGTAAGACGTTGGTGGTAAGCAGTATGACTATTATCGCCCACAACTCTTTGTGTTCTACTCGTGCATATAACATCTACGCATAGACCTGGCTCGGGTGCCATTGTTGGGGAACGCAGTATTTCAAAAAAATTCCTATGATCACGCAAGATCTATCTAGGAGATGCATAGCAACAAGACCTGAGATTGTGTCCACGTACCCTCATCGACCGAAAGCGAAAGCATTTAGTAACGCTATTGATGTAGTCGAACGTCTTCACGATCCAACCGATCCAAGTACCGAACGTACGGCACCTCCGTGTTCTGTACCCGTTCAGCACGATGACGTCCCTCGAGCTCTTGATCCAGTAGAGGACAAGGGAGAGTTCCGTCAGCACGACGGCATGGCGACAGTGATGATGAAGCTACTGGCGCAGGGCTTCGGCTAAGCACTACAACGATATGACCGAGGTGGTAAACTATGGAGGGGGGCACCGCATGGCTAAGAGATTGTCTATTGTGCTTGGGGTGCCCCTGCCCCCGTATATAAAGGAGCGAGGAGGAGGAGGCCTGCCCCCTAGGGGCGTGCCAAGTGTGGGGAGTCGTACTAGGACTCCCAAGTCCTAGTAGGATTTACCTCCCCTTTATAATCACCCAGTTACGTTGTGACGTTTGATAGCACACAAGGTGTTCCTCCGGTATTCGGGAGTTGCATAATCTCATAGTCAGAGGAACATGTACAAGTCATGAAGAAAGCAATAGCAATAAAACTAAACGATCATTATGCTAAGCTAACAGATAGGTCTTGTCCATCACATCATTCTCTAATGATGTGACCCCGTTCATCAAATGACAACACATGTCTATGGTTAGGAAACTTAACCATCTTTGATTAACGAGCTAGTCAAGTAGAGGCATACTAGGGACACTCTTTTTGTCTATGTATTCGTACATGTACCAAGTTTCCGGTTAATACAATTCTAACATGAATAATAAACACTTATCATGGTATAAGGAAATATAAATAACAACTTTATTATTGCCTCTAGGGCATATTTCCTTTAGTCTCCCACTTGCACTAGAGTCAATAATCTAGATTACATAGGAATGATTCTAACACACACGGAGTCTTGGTGCTGATCATGTTTTGCTCGTGAGAGAGGCTTAGTCAACGGGTCTGCAACATTCAGATCCGTATGTATCTTGCAAATCTCTATGTCTCCCTCTTTGACTTGATCGCAGATGGAATTGAAGCATCTCTTGATGTGTTTGGTTCTCTTGTGAAATCTGGATTCCTTCGCAGGTAATTGCTCCAGTATTGTCACAAAAGATTTCCATTGGACTCGATACACTAGGTATTACACCTAGATCGGATATGAACTCCTTCATCCAGACTCCTTCATTTGCTGCTTCCGGAGCAGCTATGTACTCCGCTTCACATGTAGATCCCGCCATGACGCTCTGCTCGGAACTGCACCAACTGACAGCTCCACCATTCAATATAAATATGCATTCGGTTTGTGACTTAGAGTCATCTAGATCAGTGCCAAAGCTTGCATCGACGTAACCATTTACAACGAGCTCTTTGTCACCTCCATAAACAAGAAACATATCCTTAGTCCTTTTCAAGTATTTCAGGATGTTCTTGACTGCTGTCCAGTGATCCACTCCTGGATTACTTTGGTACCTCCCTGCTAAACTTATAGCAAGGCACACATCAGGTCTGGTACACAACATTGCATACATGATAGAACCTATGGCTGAGGCATAGGGAATGCCTTTCATTTTCTCTCTATCTTATGCAGTGGTCGGACATTGAGCCTGACTCAACTTCACACCTTGAAACACAGGAAAGAACCCTTTCTTTGACTGGTCCATTTTGAACTTCTTCAAAACTTTATTAAGGCATGTGCTTTGTGAAAGTCCAATTAAGCGTCTTGATCTATCTCTATAGATCTTGATGCCCAATATATAAGCAACTTCATCGAGGTCTTTCATTGAAAAATTCTTATTCAAGTATGCTTTTATGCTATCCAGAAATTTTGTATTATTTCCAATCAACAATATGTCATGCACATACAATATTAGAAATTCTATAGACCTCCCACACACTTTCTTGTAAATACAGGCTTCTCCAAAAGTCTGTATAAAACCACATGCTTTGATCACACTATCAAAGCATATATTCCAACTCCGAGAGGCTTGCACCAGTCCAAAAATGGATCGCTGGAGCTTGCACACTTTGTTAGCACCTTTTGGATCGACAAAACCATCTGGTTGCATCATATATAACTCTTCTTTAAGATATCCATTAAGGAATGCAGTTTTGATATCCATTTGCCAAATTTCATAATCATAAAATGCGGCAATTGCTAACATGATGCGGACAGACTTAAGCATCGCTACAGGTGAGAAGGTCTCATCATAGTCAACTCCTTGAACTCGTTGAAAACCTTTCGCAACAAGTCGAGCTTTGTAGACAGTAACATTACCGTCAGCGTCAGTCTTCTTCTTGAAGATCCATTTATTTTCTATGCCTTGTCGATCATCTGACAAGTCAACCAAAGTCCATACTTTGTTCTCATAATTGGATCCCATCTCGGATTTCATGGCCTCAAGCCATTTCGTGGAATCTGGGCTCATCATCGCGTCCTCATGGTTCGTAGGTTCGTCATGGTCAAGTAACATGACCTCCAGAACAGGATTACCGTACCACTCTGGTGAGGATCGTACTCTGGTTGACCTACGAGGTTCGGTAGTAAGTTGATCCGACATTTCATGATCATCATCATTAGCTTCCTCACTAATTGGTGTAGGAATAACTGGAACTGATTTCTGTGATGAACTACTTTGCAATTCGGGCGAAGGTACATGTCAGTGTCAAAACCGCCGGATCTTGGGTAGGGGGTCCTGAACTGTGTGTCTAAGGCGGATGGTAACAGGAGGCAGGGGACACGATGTTTTACCCAGGTTCGGGCCCTCTTGATGGAGGTAAAACCCTATGTCCTGCTTGATTTATTCTTGATGATATGTGTAGTACAAAAGTTGATCTACCACGAGATCGGAGAGGCTAAACCCTAGAAGCTAGCCTATGGTCTGATTGTATGTTGTCCTACGGACTAAAACCCTCCGGTTTATATAAACACCGGAGGGGGTTAGGGGTTACACAAGGTTGGTTACAAAGGAGGAGATATCCATATCCGTATTGCCTAGCTTGCCTTCCACGCCAAGTAGAGTCCCATCCGGACACGAGACGAAGTCTTCAATCTTATATCTTCATAGTCCAACAGTCCGGCCAAAGGATATAATCCGGCTGTCCGGAGACCCCCTAATCCAGGACTCCCTCAGTAGCCCCTGAACCAGGCTTCAATGACGATGAGTCCGGCGTGCAGTGTTGTCTTCGGCATTGCAAGGCGGGTTCCTCCTCCGAATACACCACAGAAGAGTTTGAATACAAGGACAGTGTCCGACCCTGCAAAATAAGTTCCACATACCACCGTAGAGAGAATAATATTTCCACAAATCTAATCTGCTAACACGTTTTGGCAACATGACATCATGCCATGGCCCGGTGATTATTCGAACCGTTTTTCTTTAACCAGCCCCACACGTAACGCGAGGCGGTTTCTTGACATGTCTTGTCAAAGCAGAGATCGTGTCCCCCTTATTACGGGATTCTCATCAATAGGGGTGTGGGTAACCCAACCGCGCCATCAATTACGGTGCTTGGGGGACAAGCGAGTTTTACCAGGCTAGTGGGGGCGCATAGTTTCGTCCGCCCTTATAAAAGGATAAGGTTTAACCTTCTTCTACCCACGCCTTCTTCCTCCTTGCTCATCCATTCTCGCGTACTCGAGCTCCAACGCCCAAGCCCACATCCTTCTCCTCAACCTTCTCCAAACATGTCCGGAGCGGGAGGTAAGTGGATGGCTTCCTCCGTTACGGAGGGACACATCAAAAAGCTGCGCAGAGCCAGATACTTAGCCGCGGATATCGCACATCGGCTACCCGCTGCGGGGCAGATCGTCCCAACCCCGGAACCTCACGAGAGGGTACTTTTCTTCCACCACTTCCTTCGCGGACTAGGGATTCCCCTCCATCCATTCGTTCGCGGTCTTATGTTCTACTACGGGCTAGACTTTCACGATCTGGCCCCGAATTTCATCCTCAACATTTCGGCGTTCATCGTCGTGTGTGAGGCTTTCCTCCGCATCCGGCCCCACTTCGGCCTGTGGCTGAAGACCTTCAATATCAAGCCGAAGGTGGTGGGTGGCCAACAAGCGGAATGCAGCGGAGCCATGGTGGGAAGATGTCCAATGTTATATGGCTCGAAGGCTCCTTCGTGGAGACCATAAAGGGGTGGCAATCAGCGTGGTTCTACATCACCGAGTCGCGCGACACCAACTGGGCGGCGGCCCCCGAGTTTCGATCTGGAATCCCCATGAAGGAGAAGGGCCTGTCCTGGGGTTCATTGGTGGAGCTGGACAGACTCCAAAAGTGTATCCGGAACATGACAAGCAAGAAGCTTAAGCTTGTCAACATAGTCCAAGTCATGCTCTTCCGTTGGATCCTCCCGTGTCAACAACGGGATTTCAACTTATGGGAGTTCAACCCGACCCAGCACCAGACTCTAAGCGAGCTCTTCGACACGACACACAAAGACGTCTGGAGGGTGCTGTTCAAGGGTGCCGAGGTCCCTCTCTCTCTCTCCGAGGCCCGTGGGCTAAGCGCGAAGCGCCCTGCGAATACGGTAAGTTCTCTACATCTGGTAGGATATTTACTTCCCATAGCTTAACCATGTGCGGGGTCTGAGCTCCCATGCCTTTGACATGACTGGGTGGAGGCATCGGAGCAGATCGACTGTGCGGCCCCTCTGCCCGAAGACACCACGGACGCTCTCCTAACGGAGATGCTGACTCCGGCTCCTTACAAGGTGCCGGAGAAGACCAAGAAGAAGGCCAAGGGAACACGAAAGAGTTCCCGGCGCCAAGTGGTATCAGACTCATCGTCCGATGACTCAGGGACGCACTCCTCCCACGAAGACGAGGAGGAAGATGAAGATGCTCCCCCTCCAGTCGGGGAAGACAAGAAAAGGAAGGCCGCCCCAACCGGGGGGGCCGAAGGGTCCAAGAAGGGAAGGACTCTCCTTCCGGGCGGCTCCACCACCACCGGCGAAGGCGAAGACGAGTGGCTGCTCAGGGCCAAGCCCCTGGCGAAGTCGTAAGTACGGATACCAGAGTAACTCATAGCACACCTTTGTCGCACTGCTTCTCCTAACGCCGAATATGATTATGCAGACCGCCCCAAGCCTGTATCGATGTATCCTCGTCGGACGGCTCCTTGGACTCGTGGGATATGGATAGCGATCCACTTCCGACTGCCTCCTCCCCTTGCCCTACGAACAATGCCGAGGTATTGTCTCAAGGGGCACCGGGTCGAGGGGAGACAATCTCGGAGGTGCCTCAAGGCGACCTTCCGGATTCCAGGAGCAAAGGGAGTGAGGCTCCCGAGGGCTCCGAGTTCGGTCCTCAGCCGGACATCGTGCCGGAACCTCCAGTGGTTCCGGACTCGGGCAGGCGGCCTCCTTCCAAAAGGGGCAAGACGCCCGTGCCGGTGACCTCTGTCCATCCAGAGGCACCGGACAACCTGCTGGGAGCGCTTCGCGGCGCTTCCATCGACGAAGAGCACCGCACTATTATGAGTGCGGTGATCAAGAAGGTTCAGTCCGCCAAGAGCGGACTGACTGAAGCCTGTGCCAGCCTTCTAGCAGGCTTTGAGGTAAGTATTTAAAATATAGGAAAAATATTACCGCATAGACAGTAGCCACTGATGCTCTGTTTGCTGTTCACAAAGAAAAGCCAAATAGAGGATCGAATAATATCTGCAGGAGTCTAATACTAGTATGTCTGTATGCGTATGCAGGCTTTGCTGCTGACCTGTGCCGCACTAACTGCGGAGGTCGCCGTACTGAAGAAGGACCTAAAGAGCTCGGCCTTGCTAAGAGGCAGCTCGAGAAGAACAAAGGTAAATAATATCTAGTCTATATATATATATAGATCTAATCTCAGGATTAGAATAGTTATTTGGATCACAGCAGCCCTATATAGGGATGATTGGATGTTCCTGAGATCCGAGAAATCCACCGCATCGATACAGAAAAAGCCCACCCAGCCCATCAGTTGACCCGATCCCCACCCCTGACCTCCCCCGATTCCCTCCCCCGAACGCCGCCACCACCCTCTGGATCACATCGCCGCCGACACCCTCCCTGGATCTCCTCGCCGCTGCGACCGCCACCCTCCCTGGATCTCGCTGCCACCACCGCCACGCGCCTTCTTCCTCAACGCCGGCGTGCCTCTTCCACCATGACCGGCGGGCCTCCTCCCCCACGACCGGCGTTCGTCCTCCCCAATGGGCACCGCCCTACGCCCCAACCACCTCCCCACCACCAGGTGCGTCCGCCGCTAGGTTCCCGCTTCCCCGACGCCGGAGGCCCGAGATCCGGCTACCACCATGTGGCGCTGCGACCACCTGCCACCACCCCGGTCTCCTAGGCTCCCTGCGCCACCATGTACGCCCCACGTCCTGTAGCCACTGCTAGGCATCGCCCCCTTCCGCACCGTGCGCGACCACTTCTCCAAAATCCGCCCCAAGGTCGTGGCATGCACTGCTCCCTTTCCTCGGCCACCCTTGCCATCAGCGGAGGCCGCTGCCTCGATTTCTCTGATGAAACAACCCGAGTCTTGCAGCTCTCCTCTGCAGCCGTCGCTGGTTGCCCCCAATCGCCGGGGTGATTGAACTGTAGTGCACGGGATAATCAAACCGCCAACGAGGCTCGTGTCAATCCTGCCAGCGACCTTTGCCCACACCTGCTGCTGCTACACCGACCTGCTCCCTCTCCAACCCTGAACTGTCCGATTTTTTTGTGATGCTAGTTCTTTTATGAACAAGTTCAGTGAGCTAGTCACATGAATTCTTTTGATTTGGAGCTAATTACTGGATGTTGCAAAAAACAAAAGTACAGAACATGTGTTGTTAGTTCAGAAGACAGTCATGTTTTCTCATTTCATGGTGAAGTGGATGAGATCCTGCTTGAGTATATATCGTCTGTTCATTCCTGTCTTCATGCGGCTGGCATGGTTCGACGAGGAGACAAGTTGCTTCTCCCGTTCACCACCGTCAGTGGCTTATTCTGCCATTGAAGCCAACACTCGTGACTCTCTTTCAAAGGATAAAACTCTCTGCTGAATTTTCTTGTATACTAGTTGCCTCTTATCTACATCAGATGGCATGAGTGGATCATCTTTTGTGTTCAGAGACCCCATCTTGTGCTCTATATCTTTGGCAAAAATATGTGACGAATTGTTGTTGCTCCCTGTGTATTTTTGATTCCGAACATCCGGGCCTACTTAGCAAAAATATGTATATGCCCAAGCTCTAATGTTTTACAACTTAAAAATGCGAGGGAAAAACAGAACCGTGGAAGTATAATGTGTAAGGGTTTTATAAATTCAATAAGAAAATAAAACCAAGAAGGTCAAATTGAAATAATAGAGCAGTTCAATTTTTTTATATAAAAATAGTTTTTCTCCATTTCTAGCAAGACCCCAAGAAGTTAAAAAATATAACTAGAAGTTCAAATTTAAATAACAGAGCGGTTCAATGTTTATTACTACATTATGATTTTTCCCATTACTAAACAATAACCCAAGAAGACCAAATTAAAAAAAATAGAGCAACACTCCGACTATAATCTTAGCTTCTCGATCTGCTATTGTGGCTTTTCATGTTTATGAGAAAGTACAAGATAACCCCATCAAGAAAAAAGGAAAACAATATAATGAAAATACTACAAACTTTGATCAGGAACACCAACACAAGTTCAAAAGGAATTCATAAGTTCGAATAGAACAAGAACAAAAGTTCATATAGAGTGCAAGTTCTTTTTAAAGTGCACACACCGATTCCATTCTTTCCATCCCCAAAATTTTCTCATAAATTTGTGTTCTACGTATAATCCAATAAATTTTATGTATGAGCGGAAAACAAGAAAAAACAATAAAACAAGGAAGTCCAAATTAAAAAGATGGAGAAGTTTGATGATTATAGAAAACTCATATTTTCCTCATTAGTAAAGAATGGAAATAAGAAGTTCAAAAATAAAAAACAAGAAGTTCAACTTTTAA
Source organism: Triticum aestivum (assembly GCF_018294505.1). Classification (NCBI taxonomy): domain Eukaryota; kingdom Viridiplantae; phylum Streptophyta; class Magnoliopsida; order Poales; family Poaceae; genus Triticum; species Triticum aestivum. The sequence goes on along the minus strand of NC_057800.1, from coordinate 371,561,800 downwards.
TAATAGAGCGCTTCAAACTTTCATAAAAAGATTTAAGAAATAAAACCAGGAAGTCCGTATTAAAAAGGTGGAGAAGTTTGATGATTATAAAAAACTCAGATTTCCCTCGTTGTTAAATAATGGAAACATGAACTTCAAAAATAAAATAACAAGAAGTTCAACTTTTAAAAAATAGAGCGCTTGTGAATTCATAAAAAAGATTAAGAAATTCAGATTAATATTCATAAAAAACTCATATATTTTCACGTAACCGAGAGAAGTTCAGGTTGATAACTGCCAGAAGTTCACGTACTACACGGTGTGCATTTGTATGCAAAAAAAGAATCAAAAAGCCAGGGCCGAAAGTTTTGTTACTAGAAGTTCAAGTGCTCGGCCCGAGAAAGTTAAAAAATCTTGTGAGAGAGGTTGAACAAAAAACATGACAGAAGTTCAAGGTGAAACAACAAGAAGTTCAATACTGCAAGGAATGCATTTCAGATAGTAATATAAGAGTAGAAAACAAAAAGGTTAAAAGGTTTGTTGCAAGAAGTTCACGTGCTCCCCCGGTGAAGTTCAAGATCTCTAGTGCGAGATGTCCGACCTTCAATTATATATAAAAACAGGCAAAAAACAACATTTTTTCCATTTATAAAACTGCTCTTAAACGATAAAAATTTGTAACGTGTGTCTACATGAAAAAGATGCTCCTATTCATAAGCTTTCCAATGGTATATTATATGCTATATTCCGATGAATGGTTTAAAAGTTTTATGTATACCGTTAAAAACAAATTTTTACGCATTCAAAAAAATATTTTGAACCGCCGCGAGTATGAAAAACTGAACAACACGAAAAAGTTGTGTGTTTGCAACAGCTTTCCATCGGCATATCATTTGCTCAATTCCGGTAAGTGGTTTGGGAGTTACAGGCAAAAACATCACGTCATAAACAGAGTGAAGTTCAAACAGACGTGCGCGGGAAGTTCAACTACTTCACACAGTGCATTTCCATTCGCGATGAAGGCAGAAATTATGATCTCGTCATTTTCAAATTTACTTCAAAACAACAGGAATATCATTTGTGTAAATTCAAGTCCTCGTCGGAGAAATTTAAAAAAAATTATCGTGAGAGAGGTTTGTACAAAAATAATATCATTTATGTAACACTAACGAAATGGATGGGAACATTAAAAACGAAAATACGTCACAGAAGTTCAACGTGAAAACAACACGAAGTTCGACTACTATAGTGAATGAATTGGAGATGAAAAACTTTCAAAATTGTCGCGAGTATGAAAAAACGATCAACACGGGAAAGTTGTGTGTTTACAGCAGCTTTTCATCGGTATATCACTTGCTCAATTCCGGTGAGTGGATTGAGAGCTACGAGCAGTGCATGGAGAGCTACGGGTAAAAAAATCACGTGAAAAACAGAGTGAAGTTCAGGTACACGCGCCGAGAAGTTCAGGTTCTTCACGCGGTGCATTTTCGAAGAATCTGTTTCGTGATAAAGGCAGAACGAACGATCTCGCCATTTTTGAAATTACTTGAAAACGGCAAGGAATCACAGAAAACCATCAACATGAAATAGTTTCGCATTTTCCGTAGCTTTTCAGCGGTATATTATTTGCCCCATTCCGATAAAGTTTGTAGAAATAACGGCGAAAATACATTTTTCGCCATTTTCGAAACTGACTTAAAACCGTAAAGAATTGAGAGAAACAATAAATACCAAAAAGTTTCGCTTTTGTTCAAGCTTTCCAACACCATATCATTTGCTGCATTCGGACGAACGGTTTAAACATTAGCTCGAAAATACGAACTCGGTAGGACTTGGACCATTTTCTAAATTACTCTTAAACCATTCAAAATTAGAAAAAAAACTTTCAAGATGAAAAAGTAGCGCATTTTCATAAGCTTTCCAACGTCGTATCATATGCCTCCATTGGATTAGTCGTTTAGAAATGACATCGAAAAAACGAACTCAGCTGTTCGGTTTACGAAATTTTACGTTTTTTCAAATTACTCTTTAACCATAGGGAATTAGAGAAACTTTCAACATGTGGAAGGAGCGGTTTTGCAGCAGCTTTCCAATGCCATATTATATGTCTCATTCCGATAAATGGTTTAGAAATGCGATCGAAAATACGATTCACGTTTTTTGTGCGAAGAAAAAACGGTTTTCAAAACTGCTCTTAAACCGCTTATCTTTTGCCAAAAACTTAAGTTGGGTCATGATATTGGCGTCCATAGCTTTCCAACGGTATATCGCAAGCCCCATTTGGGCAATCTTGGTGGAAGTTCAACCTAGTTTACAGGGAAGTTCAACATACTACTAGCGGGGCAGGTCAGGTTGTGATCAGAATATTATTCTGATCCCGTGATCAGAATAGTGTTTGTGTGTGTGTGTGTGTGTGTGTGTGTGTGTGTGTGTATAAGATGCGATTGCAAAATGATAGGATCATCATGAATTTGCTAGGGGCCATGACCGAAGTGGCGACCCTGAAGCAAGCGCTGTCCGAGGCCGAAAACAAAGCGGCCCGGGAGCGCACCGAGCGGGAAAAGCAAGAGGCTCGGATGGGTGAGGTGCAGCAAGAGCTCCAAGCTCTCGTGACGAAGCACGAGGCTTGGAGCTTGACTCAAAGACGCGAGAGTCTGAGCTTGCCGCGGCCCTTGAGAGCGCAAAGAATGCCAAGGCTGAAACCCAAAAGGCCCTCCGGGAGATTGATGCGATGAGGAAGATAGCGCTGGGTAAGGCATTCAATATTCAAAGCAAGCATGTGAAAGTAAATTACTTGTTACTTACCCGAATCCGGAGCTCTCTAGGAGCATTCGCAGATTTGCCCCGCAGCGTGTCAGATGCTGCAAGGTTTTACCAGGCCGAGGAGGGAAGCTCAACGGAGAAGCTGTTCTGGTCTCAGTATACTCGGACCGAACACCCGATGCCTCTGAGCGACCAGCGGAAGCAACTGGTCGAGCTGCACAAGGCGGCCGAACAGGCCATGAAGGGCTTTATAGTTCGGATGTGGCCCGGTGACGCCCTTCCCAACAACTACTTCGGTCTGGTGAGGCGGCTTGTGGATGCCTGCCCACGGCTGGAAGTCATCAAGCAATTCGTCTGCATCGAGGGTGCACGCCGGGCTTTCGTCCGTGCGAAGGTGCACCGGGCCAAGATGGACGCCGTGAAGCTGGTGAAGGAGGGGCCTCCGGAGGGCAAGGAGCATCGCCACCCCGAGATGTATTATGAGGGTGTCCTGAAGGGTGCCCGTCTTGTAGCGGACGAGTGCGCAAAAGATGTAATATTTGAATAAACTTGCTCGTGTGATCCTGTATTATGAAAACTTGTTTCATATGCGCTATGCAACGCTTGTTTGAATTTAAAATATTACCTTATATTCGGCTGTTTATCAAATCTGAGAGATGGCTAGTCGTCGGCTTCTGCCCCCATGCCACGAGTGCTGGGGTGTTCGGGATAAACCTAAGCGCTCTTGTTCCCATTTTTGGGTCCTTCGAGAGAGGTACTCAGCACAATGAACAAGGCAGTCGGACTATAATGCGTTGTCACTCTCACTTAGCCATAGAATTCTATAATTTTAAATTTCGGTGAAGCCCCTAGTATTCGGAAGACCGAATTCGGGGCGCTATACACGCCTTAAGCCGGACAAAGCCGACTCTTCGCTCTAAGCGGCATAAGTCTTTAGGGACTCGAAACCTCTCGAACAGCGACCAGTCTCTCGCCTTATCATGACAGCCAGTTTTAGCTTTCTCTAGTGAGGTGCTTAGCCCAGCAGAACCGGGGCACAATCGCAGTAGTTCTCCCAGTGCTACCTTAGCCGATATAGCGGAACGTAAGGTACCAAAACATGGGAGCCGGGCAAACCCAACTATTGACCCAAGACATGATTCGGAGCTGATGCATATAATGCTATAAGTTCGGGGTGCCGCACTGTCGAAAGTGTTCGGACTTCTCATGCCGTATTATGGGGTGTGCTTAAGCCCCTAGCGTATTGACCGTACCAGGGTGTACGGGTGCTAGATGTCATGAATGAACATATATATATATATATATATATATATATATATATATATATATATATATAAAGAAGAATGCAATAATAGTCTTAGTGCTATGCATTGTTTATTCAAAAAGGTGCGTTAAAGCAGAATGATACAAGTAGTGCGATAAGCAAAAAGTAGGACTATTTGACATGTCCCCTCCAAGGGTAAGCTGAGGAATGGTATTAAAGCAAGTGTTTCACTTGTTATCGTAATCCACCTGGGAATTCCATGATGCGACGTAGCTTTCTGCCTCCTTGGTTGTTGTATCGTGTGTCCGGTGAACATAGTGCCGGACGGTGTTTCCAGAGAGTAAATTCCTGAAAGAGAGAAAAAATAATAAGGCGGGAAGCCCCTAGTGCGGTTGAGCCGCGTCTTGGGGCGTGCCGCAGTCGTGCCCCCCTCCCCACCTGTGCCCATGTTATTTTCAATGTGTAATTATGTACGCGGGGCACGGATTTAACCGTTTGGCTAGGACTGGGGTGGGGGCCGCATTGCTATGCAAGCTCGAAACGTGCCAGGCGGTCTTGTTGCCGATTACTCTAGGCGCGCTTGAAGGTGTCCGGGTCTTGAATCGCCGAACTGGTGGATTGCCTTAAGAGGCTGCTTTGCGCTTCTGCTGCAAGGGCCGCAGTGTGCTCCTCCGTGCGGAGAGAGCGCTCTGTGTTTCCATTGACTGTGATGACCCCCCGAGGTCCTGGCATCTTGAGCTTCAGATATGCATAATGCGGTACCGCATTCAATCTCGCAAATGCGGTTCGCCCGAGCAGTGCATGATAGCCACTGTGGAACCGGACTATATCGAAGATTAACTCTTCGCTTCGGAAGTTATCCAGGGATACGAAGACCACTTCTAGTGTGACTGAGCCTGTGCAATGGGCCTCTACACCTGGTATGATGCCTTTAAAGGTCGTTTTTGTGGGTTTGATCCTTGAGGGGTCTATACCCATTTTGCGCACTGTGTCCTGATAAAGTAGGTTCAGGCTGCTGCCGCCATCCATAAGGACTCGAGTGAGGTGAAATTCGTCAATGATTGGGTCTAGGACCAGTGCGACGAATCCACCATGACGGATACTAGTGGGGTGGTCCCTGCGATCGAAGGTGATCGGACAGGAGGACCATGGGTTGAACTTTGGGGCGACTGGCTCCAACGCATAGACATCCCTGAGCGCACGCTTCCGCTCCCTCTTGGGGATGTGGGTTGCGTATATCATGTTCACCGTCCGCACTTGTGGGGGGAACCTCTTATGTCCTCCGGTGTTCGGCTGCCGGGGCTCCTCCTCGTCATTGCTATTTGACCCCTTATCTTTGTTTTCGGCATTTAACTTGCCAGCCTGCTTGAACACCGAACAATCCCTGTTGGTGTGGTTGGCTGGCTTGTCGGGGCTGCCGTGTATTTGACACGAGCGATCGAGTATACGGTCCAAACTGGACGGGCCTGGAGTGCTTCTTTTGAATGGCTTTTTTTGCTGACCGGGTTTAGAGCCTTTGAATCCGGCATTGACTGCCGTATCCTCGGCATTGTCACTGTTAATGCGGTGCTTATGTTTCTTGCGACGTGACCTGCCATTGCCGTCCTTGGTATCCGAAGTACCATGGTTCTTTGATATGTTATTGCTGCGAGCCAGCCAACTGTCATCTCCCGCACAAAAGCGGGTCATTAGTGTTGTGAGGGCTACCATAGATTTCGGCCTTTCCTGGCCAAGGTGCCGGGCGAGCCATTCGTCGTGGATGTTGTGCTTAAAAGCTGCAAGGGCCTCTGCATCCGGATAGTCGATGATTTGGTTTTTATTTGTTAGGAACCGTGTCCGGAATTGCTTGGCCGATTCCTCTGGCTGCTGAATTAGGTGGCTCAAGTCATCGGCATCTGGTGGTCGCACATAAGTGCCCTGGAAGTTGTCGAGGAATGCGTCTTCCAGATCTTCCCAACAACCAATGGACTCTGCTGGCAAGCTGTTGATCCAATGCCGAGCTGGTCCTTTGAGTTTGAGTGGGAGGTATTTGATGGCGTGTAGGTCATCACCGCGGGCCATGTGGATGTGCAGGAGGAAATCCTCGATCCATACCGCAGGATCTGTTGTGTCGTCGTATGATTCTATATTTACGGGTTTGAAACCCTCTGGGATTTGATGATCCATTACTTCGTCTGTGAAGCATAGGGGGTGTGTGGCGCCTCTGTACTGGGCTATATCGCGACGTAGCTCAAATGAGTCTTGCCAGTTGTGTTCGGCCCGGCCGGACTTACTTTTACTGTATCCGGCGTGACGATTATCGTCTCGCATAGTAGCACGCCCTCTTGATCCGTAGATCGATCTTGCGTGTTTTGCTTTGTCCTCCAATACGTCTCGCAAGTCTGACATATTTCCCCATGCCTTGACATTTTTATTTGAAGGGTGTCGGGGTGCGGGCTGAGCTTTTGGCTGAAATGCCTCTCTGTCGCGACCACGAGGTGGCCAATCAGCCGCGTCATACGTTGGAGATGTAGGTTTTGGTGCTTCCTCCTCCAGTCAGGGTAGCAACCTGCACTTTGGGTAACTCTTGGAGGGTCATTCGAGTTTATATTCCTCGGCCGCAAGGACTTCGGTCCATCAGTCAGCTAGCAAATCGTGATCAACTTGAAGCTGATGTTGCTTTTTCTTAAGGCTATTTGCCGTGGCTATAAGCCGGCGCTTGAAGCGCTCTTGTTCGACGGGATCCTCTGGCACGACGAATTCATCATCGTCGAGGCTTGCCTCGTCTTCGGAGGGAGGCATGTAATTATCATCCTCCGCCTCTCCATCTGCCGCTCTCTCAGGAGGGCTGGCTTCTCCATCCTCCTGCTGTAAATCTTGTTGGAGGGGATTGTTGTTGTCTTCGGCACTGTCCGGCGTGCTATTATCTCCGGTGCCGGTATCACCGCTTTTGCCTTGGTGGGACTTAGAGCGGCGCCGCTGATGTCAGCGCTTGGGTTGCTTCTGGGAGGGGTCATCCTCCGTTGTCTCGTCGCCATTGCCTTCTTTGGGTGTGTCCACCATGTATATATCATATGATGAGGTGGCTGTCTAGTGCCCTGTGGGTAGTGATTCCTCTTCGCCTCCTGCATCGTCGTCCATACCGTTGATGTCTTCGGAGTTGAAGTCGAGTATGTCGGTTAAGTCATCGACAGTGGCTACTAAATGGGTGGTGGGTGGGCGGCAAATTTCTTCGTCATCCGCATCCCAATCCTGCCGGACATAGTTCGGCCAGGACTCTCCTGACAAGGAGAGAGACCTTAATGAATTCAGTATGTCACCAAAAGGCGAGTGCTGAAAAATATCCGCGGAGGTAAACTCCATGATCGGCGCCCAGTCGAATTCGATAGGCATGGGCGCAGGCGGTACAGAGTCCGTGGCCGGAGAAGGATCTGGTAGTTCGGCGTCACGGCTCCCGTGAAGGGTAACGTCGATCCTCGGCTCGATTGCCACTGAGAGTTTGGCCTCCGTGGCGGGGTCTATCCACCCGTCCATGGATGGCGCGATTGGCTCCGAATTGAGGGTCGGAGTAGTTACTGGTGCGATCTCCTGAACACTGTCCGATGGTAGAGCTAAATCATACTCATCATGGCCGTGTGGCGCACAAGGCAGGGGCTCGAATCCGTCGAAGATCAAGTCTCCGCGGATATCGGACGTGTAGTTTAAGCTTCCAAACTTGACCTGGTGGCCAGGGGCGTAACTCTCGATCTGCTCCAGATGGCCAAGCGAGTTGGCCCGCAGTGGGAAGCCGCCGAACACGAAGATCTGTCCGGGGAGGAAAGTCTCACCTTGGACCGCATCTCTATCGATGATCGAAGGAGCCATCAAGCCTAACGGCGACGACATAGAGGAACTCTCAATGAAAGCACCAATGTCGGTGTCAAAACCGGCGGATCTCGGGTAGGGGGTCCTGAACTATGCGTCTAAGGCGGATGGTAATAGGAGGCAGGGGACACGATGTTTTACCCAGGTTCGGGCCCTCTTGATGGAGGTAAAAACCCTATGTCCTGCTTGATTTATTCTTGATGATATGAGTAGTACAAGAGTTGATCTACCACGAGATCAGAGAGGCTAAACCCTAGAAGCTAGCCTATGGTCTGATTGTATGTTGTCCTACGGACTAAAACCCTCCGGTTTATATAGACACGGGAGGGGGCTAGGGTTACACTAGGTCGGTTACAAAGGAGGAGATATCCATATCCATATTGCCTAGCTTTCCTTCCACGCCAAGTAGAGTCCCATCCGGACACGAGACGAAGTCTTCAATCTTGTATATTCATAGTCCAACAGCCGGCCAAAGGATATAATCCGGCTGTCCGGAGACCCCCTAATCCAGGACTCCCTTAGTACAATTACCTCATCAAGTTATACTTTCCTCCCACTCACTTCTTTCGGGAGAAACTCCTTCTCTAGAAAGGATCCATTCCTAGCAATGAATATATTGCCTTCGGATCTGTGATAGAAGATGTACCCAACAGTCTCCTTTGGGTATCCTATGAAGACACAATTTCTGATTTGGGTTCGAGCTGATCAGGTTGAAGCTTTTTCACATAAGCATCGCAACCCCAAACTTTAAGAAACGACAGCTTCGGTTTCTTGCCAAACCACAGTTCATATCGTGTCGTCTCAACGGATTTAGATGGTGCCCTATTTAATGTGAATGCAGCCGTCTCTAAAGCATAACCCCAAAACGATAGCGGTAAATCAGTAAGAGACATCATAGATTTCACCATATGTAATAAAGTACGATTACGACGTTCGGACACACCATTACGCTGTGGTGTTCCAGGTGGCGTGAGTTGTGAAACTATTCCACATTGTTTCAAATGAAGACCAAACTCCTAAAAATATTCACCTCCATGATCAGATCGTAGAAACTTTATTTTCTTGTTACAATGATTTTCCACTTCATTCTAAAATTCTTTGAACTTTTCAAATGTTTCAGACTTATGTTTCATCAAGTAGACATACCCATATCTGCTCAAATCATCTGTGAAGGTCAGAAAATAATGATACTCGCCGCGAGCCTCAACACTCATTGGACCGCATACATCAGTATGTATTATTTCCAATAAGTCGGTTGCTCGCTCCATTGTTCCGGAGAATGGAGTCTTAGTCATCTTGCCCATGAGACATGGTTCGCAAGCATCAAGTGATTCATAATCAAGTGATTCCAAAAGCCCGTCAGCATGGAGTTTCTTCATGCGCTTTACACCAATATGACCTAAACGGTAGTGCCACAAATAAGTTGCACTATCATTATTAACCTTGCATCTTTTGGCTTCAATATTATAAATATGTGTATCACTACAATCGAGATTCAACAAAAATAGACCACTCATCAAGGGTGCATGACCATAAAATATATTACTCATATAAATAGAACAACCATTATTCTCTGATTTAAATGAATAACCATCTCGCATCAAACAAGATCCAGATATAATGTTCATGCTCAACGCTGGCACCAAATAACAATTATTTAGGTCTAAAACTAATCCTGGTGGTAGATGTAGAGGTACAAGCCGACGGCGATCACATCGACTTTGGAACAATTTCCCACGTGCATCGTCACCTCGTCCTTAGCCAATCTTCGTTTAATCCGTAGCCCCTATTTCGAGTTGCAAATATGAGCAACAGAACCAGTGTCAAATACCCAGGCGCTACTACAAGCATTAGTAAGGTACACATTAATAACATGTATGTCAAATATACCTTTCACTTTGCCATCTTTCTTATCCGCCAAATACTTGGGGTAGTTCCACTTCTAGTGACCAATCCCTTTGCAGTAGAAGCATTTAGTCTCAGGCTTAGGTCCAGACTTGGGCTTCTTCACTTGAAAAGTAACTTGCTTGTCATTCTTCTTGAAGTTCCCCTTCTTCCCTTTGCCACTTTTCTTGAAACTAGTGGTCTTGTTAACCATCAACACTTGATGCTCCTTCTTGATTTCTACCTCCACAGGCTTTAGCATTGCGAAGAGCTCGTGAATTGTCTTATCCATCCCTTGCATATTATAGTTCATCACGACGCTTTTGTAGCTTGGTGGCAATGATTGAAGAACTCTGTCGGTGACACTATGAACAGGAAGATTAACTCCTAGTTGAGTCAAGTGGTTGTGGTACCCAGACATTCTGAGTATATGTTCACTGACAGAATTATTCTCCTCCATTTTGCAGCTATAGAACTTATTGGAGACTTCATATCTCTCAATTCGGGCATTTGCTTGAAATATTAACTTCAACTCCTGGAACATCTCATATGCTCCATGATGTTCAAAACGTCTTTGAAGTCCCGATTCTAAGCCGTAAAGCATGGCACATTGAGCTATCGAGTAGTCATCAGCTTTGCTCTGCCAGATGTTCACAACGCCCGGGGTTGCACCTGCAGTGGGTCTTGCAGCTAGCGGTGCTTCCAGGACGTAATTCTTCTGTGCAACAATGAGGATAATCCTCAAGTTACAGAGCCAATCCGTGTAGTTGCTACCATCATCTTTCAACTTAGCTTTATCTAGGAACGCATTAAAATTCAAGGGAACGATAGCACGGGCCATTGATCTACAACAACATAGACATGCAAATACTATTAGGTACTAAGTTCATGATAAATTAAAGTTCAATTAATCATATTACTTAAGAACTCCCACTTAGATAGAATCTAAATGATCACGTGATCCATATCAACTAAACCATGTCCGATCATCACGTGAGATGGAGTAGTTTTCAATGGTGAACATCACTATGTTGATCATATGTACTATATGATTCACGCTCGATCTTTCGTTCCCAGTGTTCCAATGCCATATCTGCATATACTAGTGTCGGTGGGAAACGACACCTATGGGGTCACTGGGATCCCTTCTATGGTTGGCGGGCTCGAGGTTGTGCAAAGAGAGGGTCTGGCGGTCAGCACGCAAATCGTTTACCCAGGTTCGGGTCACGGAGACGCGTAAAAACCTAGCCCTGCTATGATGTATATTTGTGTGTTCTTGTGTTCTTGGACTAGCTGCGATGTCTCTCTAGTCCAAAAGATCCGAATTCTTCTCCAGTACGCCTCGGGCCTCCTTTTATAGACAAAAGGGGTCACCACAGTGGCACACAAGAGGTGGAAAGGTGTGCAGTGGCTGAGTCTATCCTCTGGCATCGTCGGACAAACGCATTTAATGTGTTGCCGACATGCCCCTCTTGCTTTATTGGGGACGGCAAAGAAGCTCGCCCCAGCTGTTGTCGCCTTGCCTGGCTCCGACACGCGTCCAAGCTGATGAGGCGTTGTAGCGCCATGTTGGCTGGCTGCTAGGCTAGCACGGTGGTGGAGCCTTCACGAAGATCTGCATGCCACCATGCAGGTGCTTGCTGAGTTGGTGTGGAGGCCGCGCACTGCCACATAGATGCCTGCCTAGCTGGTCGAGCTAGCAGCTGCATGGGAGCGGTGGTGGAGTCTTGGCAGGCGTGGGCTTGGCTGTGGCCCCGCAAGCGTCTTTGGCAAGGGCCTTGCCAGGGGCCCGACAAGGGTCTTGCCGCGGCACCGCGGTCGTCCTCGGCAAGGATCTTGCCGGGGATCTCGTGGACTTCCTTGGCAAGGATCTTCTAAGGATTGTCGTCTTCTGGTCCTCGTCTGATCTTGTGTATTTCTGATCTCTACAAAGATCTGCATGCCACCATGGAGGCGCCTCCCGAGCCTTGGTTCCAATGTGGTTGATGGCGTCGGAAACCCTTGGGCTCAAGGGTGGTGCGCTCTGCTGGCGTCAGGCAAGTTGCCCCGACAAGGATCTTGCCGGGGCTGTGGAAGCCACCCCAGAAAGGGTCTTGCCGGGGGAGTCCACCTCGCCCTCTTGCTATCTTTGCACCCCTGGTCTTGGCATTGCTTTGGTCGTCTTGTGTTCCGGCTTCCCTCCTCTGCCCTGCTTAGTGCGGCCGTGGGCGCGGCTCTGAGTGCCCGCGCACAAGTAAAGGGGTGCAAAAGGAGAGCCCCTACTTTTGTACACCGACAGGAGCCCCCGGGCCTAGGCCACACATAAGCACGACGCGTTGTTGGGCTAGGCCCATAACGGTGCGCGGGCAGGCGAGGCACATTTTTATTGCAGTAACTCTTTCGTCTGCTGCGCTTCCCCATGACCCGCGTTGAACGCGCAACGTGGGGGGTCATGTCTGACGTGGGGGTCATGCGTGGGGCAGTTTCCGCACGCATGCGTCACATTGTGTCATATGGTAAAGAGGCGGCCCGCGCCTTCCCCGTAAAAAGGAATAACCACGGGCGCGCTGCTCATTTACCCTCCGTGCCTTCTCCAATCTCGGAATCGTCGTCCCCTCCTTCGTCCTCAAGCTCTTGCTTTCGCTCGCCGCCACCGCGTTTTTGCTGCCCTTCCTTCTTCGCCTCTCGCAGCCGCCATGGCACCCAAAACCAGCGAAGGCAAAGGAGCGGCCAAGGACGCTGGGGGGGGGGGCGGAGCCGCCAAAGTGTGAGTCGGCGGCGTGGCAGATGCAGCTCGCCTACTTTCCCTCGACGGTTGACACGGTCCACCTCTGAGACAACTTCAGGCCCCTGTGGGGGTGCAAGACGGGGGAAGAGATGACAGGGCACCCAGCCACCCGCGTCATCCCCGCTGATTGCGCCAAGGCCACCCCGAATCGATACCCATTCTTTGTCGACTACTTTTCCTGCGGCCTCTCGTAACGTCCCAAAATTCTAAATTTTGGAATGTTATAGTAAATAGATAGATTGATTGTTTGTTTGATTGTTGTGTGATTGATTGAGTGAAATTCAAAACCTTTTGAAAGTTAAGTGAGAGGGAATAAAAGGACTTTCCCAAACTTTCATTTTTGCATTTATGATCTCCGGGAATTCAAATTCTTTTCACCACAAAACCCTGGAGAGAAGATGACATGACTTCTTCCATTTATTCAAATGAAAAGGGGTTTTGAAAAGATTTGAATTTTATTTGGAAATATTTCCAATTCTGAAACTTTATGCAACTCAATGATTTTCACGAGCGAAGATAAAATGACTTCTTCAAAACATATTAAATATGAGTTGGGAGTTTCAAAGGATCAAATTCAAAGTCCTTTTGGAAATTATTTTTTAATTTGGAGTTATTTGGGTTTTATTCAAATTATTTTTCTCCAAAAATAAAATACATGGAGAATAGGGTAACATGATTCCCTACAATAAAAAATTGGAGAGAAATAAATTTGAATTCATTTTGGTATTTTCAAAATGATTTTTGTTGGATTTTATTATACCAGTAGCACTCCTTGAATTATCTAAATTTGTGTGAATTTTATTTAATGCTAGGAAAATGTTCATGATGTAGACAATCTTTTTCTGAAAATTTTGATATATTATATGCCTATAGTTTATTTTATTTTTTGTGGTTATTCATATTTTTGCTCTCAGTAAAAAAATGTTTAAAAAAACCTTTCTCTTCGGGCCGACCGAACTGTCCCGCGCCCAGCCCAGCGCACCGTCTCCCTCGCGTACCCGAGCAGGACTCCCGCCGAAGTCCGGCACCGATCTTGCCCCCTCTCTTTCCTTCCCGCTCTCGCATCGCCGCCGCCGCGACCAGATCCACCGCTGCCGCCGAATGCCTTTGCCGCTTGCGCTCGCCGCCGCTGCACCACCGCTACCGCGCCGCATCCCTCCTGCTCGCCTCGCTGTCGCGCTGCCGCTGCAGTCCCGCGCCGCATCTACCGCCGCCGACCTCGCCGGAGCCGCCGCTATCGACAAACCGTCGCCGTTGGTTTTCTTGCCCGAACCGATAACTAACCGTCTCGGTTTATTTTCTATTAGGGTTTGGTTTTTCGTTTTTAGCCGGTTTATTATCTTAGGTTAACTTATTCTACGAGCGTTCGTTAGCTAGGGTTCGGTAGCGAACAATTTTCGTTCATTAGCGATCGGTAACGAACGTTCACTATTTAGTATTTTTCTTTTAGTTTTAGTTTTCTGCCAGGGACCTATTCGCTAGGTTTTATTTATAGATTAGCCCCTAGTTTTCAAACGACCGTAACTTTTTACTCGTTTGTCTAAATCCAACGAAACCAATGCTCACGTCTTCGTTATGATCTCCTCTATCCAGTAATCCAACCCAAACATGTTTTTGAAAGTTTAAAATTTGAATGAGACCAGATTTGAATTCAAACTTTGTTTGATCATGACTTGACTTTCGTAACTCCGTTTGAGTTGATTCTTTTTGCAAATCGAAGCTCTTGACCTAAACTTTCTGATAAGGCCAAATTCACATAGTTTTGGTACTGTTAGAAATTGTTTTATGTTACAAGAGTTATTTTCTTGGTATTGAAGTTCTCCGAATCATCTTCTTCGATCATTCTGATCTTTTGAGTGATTGCTTATGTGTGGTTACTATTGCTTGCTTATGATAGATTAACCGGAGTGTGACGAGTAGAACTATCAAGAGTTATGAGTGCGAATCATCTTCATCAACATTGCAGGCAAGTTCACACTTTGATCATATCCCTTCCATACCCAGTTTTTATGCATTAGTTTCACCCTCAAACATTGCATGGTTAGGATTGATAAAACGTGGGTATTGTGAAGTAGTTGATGAGGTAGAACCTATTGACTTGTTATATTTAAACCTTGGGAGTTACTTATACGAATTGCTTATATTGCTATGTTATGCTCATAGACGTGGTTTGGGTGAGTGAAATCCATGACAGATGTGAGATTGTTAATTAATGGTTCAACTTAAGGTGGCAACTTAAATACACATCTGGGTGGATTGAGGCACCTGGAGTACCCTGTGTTGCCTGTATTGTTGGAAATCCCGGAGTACCCGTGTGATCTTCCTATGGACCGCCACCCAGGCTCAAAGGGATCATAAGATTATTCATGCTAGAAACTTCCGTGTGCAGCCATAAGCTATTATGGGCTCTAGCATAGTTGAGTAAGTTACGTGAAGCTCTTGAAGAGGTGGATCAGTAGGTAGTGGGTTGTAGGTTTGTTATGGTCTGCCCGGAGTAGAGAGTTAATGTTTCTGAAAGACTGTGTCTCGGTCATCCGTTTCTCAAACACCCAGTAGTGCGAGAAAACAAACGGAGGAGATCGAGTCTTGTGGGGAAAAGTGCGCAAACCTCTGCAGAGTGTACAAACTAATCACGATTAGCCGTGTCCCCGGTTATGGACATCTTGAGTCTCTGGTACTTGGATTATCATATTGATCTCATCATGTTACTTAAATAATTTATTGGGTTGATGAGTATTAATTTGGGATTGAGTTGGAGGAACCTTCTCAATGTTTTCAACAAACTTAGTAGTTAAATAAAATATATTCCATTGATGTAGGAAAAATTGGCTTTTTGCAAAAACATTTTAACTATAGAGCCTTTCCACCAGCCAAATATGCATGTAGTGATAGCCTTTATTCATCATTATCCTATGGTGTGAATTTGCCAGTACATTCAATGTACTGACCCTTTGTGGCTGCAACGTCTCATGTTGCAGGGTTCTTACAACGAGTAAGTGATACGTTAGGGTTACGATTTCTACACTCAATTTTGCCATTGGTGTTGATGGGAATCCACAACCTTGTTGTTACTTCCGCTATTTGGATTGAGGTAATAGTATTTACGTTACTTTATACATGTGATTTACCTCTGTTATAAATCCTCGAGTACTGTGTGTGTCAGCATACCGATCCAGGGATGACACTTAAGCAAAGAGACTTGACCGTATGAGGTCGGGTCTCTACAAGATGGTATCAGAGCACATGTTGACTGTAGGACGTGACCCTAGAAATTGGCAAGCCCATGGGAAAGATTTTCTCTACAACTTCATTTTCAAAAGATCTTTTACTTCTCTCCTCTTCTGAGCTTATTCAAATATTCCCTTTAGTGAGAACCCTTGACCCCTGGAAAGGATAAGGATACTCCACTGAGTGGATTTCGGACAAAATGAATACAAGTTTTGTCTCGATATGTGTGATGCCCCAAGAGTATGTGGGATGAAGTTGGAGGCCGTCAGTTGTTTGGACCAAATGTGATCAAGGAGTGAGAAGAGAATGTTAAGTTGATTCGAGATAGACTGAAGGTAGCCCAGTCCAGGCAGAAGAGTAATGCAGACTCAAAAACTCAAGGAGGTAGTGTATGAGATTGGAGACAGAGCATGTCTGTGTCCCCTCTGCGAGGAGTTAAACAATTTGTAGTTAAGGGAAAGTTAGGCCCGATATTTGTAGGACCATACCGAGTTTTGGAGCGTATGGGAAAAGTGGCCAACAAGTTGAAGTCACTCGAAGGACTGTCAGGAGTTCATGATGTGTTTCACGTTTCCCAGTTGAAGAAGTGTCATGCAGGAATGGCCAATATTCCCCTGTAAGGATGCTTGACCCTGGAAAGGATAATGATGTTCCACGAAGTGGAGTATGGACTTCATAAGTATAAGTTTTGACCTCGGTATGTGGGATATCCCATGAGAATGAAGAGATGAAGTACTATTAGATATAAAGGAGGTATGATGTTGGTAATATGGAGCAATGGCAACCCCATGACAAGTCTGAGTACTCACGTCTTGGTTTGGTGCCAATAGAAGGAAAAGAGACAGTACAATTGGATGATTCTAAGGATTCTAGGAAGTTGGATGTTGGAAAAATGATCAGTTGCCCCGTGGATGAGTTCAAGGATTACCAGTGATGAGATGGGCTATAACCCACAGGCCCCATGACCTGCCAAGAAGCAAGCACACTCTTGCTGAAGGAAAAATCCTGGAAGGAGTTACGACTTTACCAACCGACGATTTTATAGGAGTTTACGCAAAACCTGAGAGTTGTGAAGGAACGATAGATGTTTGTTTGGCTTGCAGAAT
Organism: Triticum aestivum; assembly: GCF_018294505.1. Taxonomy (NCBI): domain Eukaryota; kingdom Viridiplantae; phylum Streptophyta; class Magnoliopsida; order Poales; family Poaceae; genus Triticum; species Triticum aestivum. The sequence goes on along the minus strand of NC_057800.1, from coordinate 371,544,966 downwards.
CGATGGATTTATCCGAACCTTGGTTCATCGACAAGAGAAATTCTGCAATGCTTGTGAGGATGACCGAGTGTTAGAATGCGAGATTCGCTAAACCGTATACAAGGTAATGATTTGGGTGTGGGATGGATTGATCACCATACCGACTTACTCTTATTATTTGCCTTGCTACGTGGGATGGTAAATCTAAGTGACTTACCTATAGTAAAGAGACGACGATCCAAACCCTGTTTAACCCTTAGAATTGTATAAGAATTTTCCCCTTGTACAAGGAAGCTTTTGCCAACCATAGGTTATACGGTGAGGATCAACCAGACCCATTTCCTGCAGGAGAAACCTTAAATTGTTAACCACCATGAGATATCGATAGTTAGTTAGTATTAGCGCCAGACCCGTCAGCTAAGAAGACCCAGTCTCGGAATAACCTTACCAAGATAAAAGGACACAAGAATTGAGGTAAAGGTTATGCCACTATCGGAAGAGCCCAGAGATGGAATATATGAGTATATGAGTACTGATGGGACCGTAACCATGTTTCTAAGGGTGGTAGCACCCCAGACCCCGGTGATGATTGATGGATTTTGAGGAGACCCCCAAACCCTAACCTTTTTCTTGCTAGCCTCTCCGAATATCGAGGAGGAGATTCATTTTAAGGGTGGTAGGTTTGTAACATCCCAAAATTCTAAAATTTGGAATGTTATAATAAATAGATAGATTGATTGTTTGTTTGATTGTTGTGTGATTGATTGAGTGAAATTCGAAACCTTTTGAAAGTTAAGTGAGAGGGAATAAAAGGACTTTCCCAAACTTTCATTTTTGCACTTATGATCTCCGGGAATTCAAATTCTTTTCACCACAAAACCCTGGAGAGAAGATGACATGACTTCTTCAAATGAAAAGGAGTTTTGAAAAGATTTGAATTTTATTTGGAAATATTTCCAATTCTAAAACTTTATGCAACTCAATGATTTTCACGAGCAAAGATAAAATGACTTCTTCAAAACATATGAAATATGAGTTGGGAGTTTCAAAGGATCAAATTCAAAGTCCTTTTGGAAATTATTTTTTAATTTGCAGTTATTTGGGTTTTATTCAAATTATTTTTCTCCAAAAATGAAATACATGGAAAATAGGGTAACATGATTACCTACAATAGAAAATTGGAGAGAAATAAATTTGAATTCATTTTGGTATTTTTAAAATGATTTTTGTTGGATTTTATTATACCAGTAGCACTCTTGGAATTATCTAAATTTGTGTGAATTTTATTTAATGCTCGGAAAATGTTCACGCTGTAGATAATCTTTTTCTGAAAATTTTGATATATTATATGCCTATAGTTTATTGTATTTTTTGTGGTTATTTGTATTTTTGCTGTTAGTAAAAAAATGTTAAAAAAACCTTTCTCTTTGGGCTGACCGAACTGGGCCGTGCCCAGCCCAGCTGGCCCAGCGCACCGTCTCCCTCGCGTACCCGAGCGGGACTCCCGCCGGAGTCCGGCACCGACCTCGCCCCCTCTCTCTCCTCCCCGCTCTCGCATTGCCGCCGCCGCGGCCAGATCCGCCGCTGCCGCC
>NC_057800.1:371525719-371543082 GCF_018294505.1 Triticum aestivum | reverse complement strand
GCTTGCGCTCGCCGCCGCTGCACCACCGCCACCGCGCCGCGCCCCGCCTGCTCGCCTCGCTGCCGCTGCAGTCCCGTGCCACATCCACCACCGCCCGCGCCGCGCAGCCCCGCCGCCGACCTTGCCGGAGCCACCGCTGTTGACAAACCGTCGCCGTCGGTTTTCCTGCCCGAACCGATAACTAACCGTCCCGGTTTATTTTCTATTAGGGTTTGTTTTTTCGTTTTTAGCCGGTTTATTATCTTAGGTTAACTTATTCTACAAGCGTTCATTAGCTAGGGTTCAGTAGCGAACGATTTTTGTTCGTTAGCGATCGGTAACGAACGTTCACTATTAGTCTTTTTCTTTTATTTTTAGTTTTCTGCCAGGGACCTATTCGCTAAGTTTTATGTACAGATTAGCCCCTGGTTTTCAAACGACCGCAACTTTTTACTCGTTTGTCCAAATCCAACGAAACCAACGCTCACATCTTCGTTATGATCTCCTCTATCCAGTAACCCAACCCAAACATGTTTTTGAAAGTTTAAAATTTGAATTAGACCAGATTTGAATTCAAATTTCGTTTGATCATAACTTGAGTTTCGTAACTCCATTTGAGTTGATTGTTTTTGCAAATCGAAGCTCTTGACCTAAACTTTCTGATAAGGCCAAATTCACATAATTTTGGTACTGTTAGAAATTGTTTTATGTTACAAGAGTTATTTGCTTGGTTTTAAAGTTTTCCGAATCGTGTTCTTCGATCTTTCTGATCTTTTGAGTGATTGCTTATGTGTGGTTACTATTGCTTGCTTACGATAGATTGACCGGAGTGTGACGAGTAGAACTATCAAGAGTTATGAGTGTGAATCATCTTAATCAACATTGCAGGCAAGTTCACACTTTGATCATATCCCTTCCATACCTAGTTTGTATGCATTGGTTTCACCCTCAAACATTTGCATGGTTAGGATTGATAACATGTGGGTATTGGGAAGTAGTTGATGAGGTAGAACCTATTGACCTGTTATATTTAAACCTTGGGAGTTACTTATACGAATTGCTTATATTGCTATGCTATGCTCGTGGACGTGGTTTGGGTGAGTGAAATCCATGACAGATGTGAGATTGTTAATTAATGGTTCAACTTAAGGTGGCAAATTAAATACACATCTGGGTGGATTGAGGCACCTAGAGTACCCAGTGTTGCCTGTATTTTTGGAAATCCCGGAGTACCCGTGTGATCTTCCTATGGACCGCCACCCAGGCTCAAAGGGATCATAAGATTATTCATGCTAGAAACTTCCGTGTGCAGCCACAAGCTATTATGGGCTCTAGCATAGTTGAGTAAGTTACGTGAAGCTCTTGAAGAGGTGGATCAGCAGGTAGTGGGTTGTAGGTTTGGTATGGTCTGCCCGGAGTAGAGATTTAATGTTTCTGAAAGACTGTGTCTCGGTCATCCGTTTCTCAAACACCCAGTAGTGCGAGAAAACCAACGGAGGAGATCGCGTCTTGTGGGGAAAAGTGCGCAAACCTCTGTAGAGCGTACAACTTAATCATGATTAGCCGTGTCCCCGGTTATGGACATCTTGAGTCTCTGGTACTTGGATTATCATATTGATCTCATCACGTTACTTAAATAATTTGTTGGGTTTATGATTATTAATTTGGGATTGAGTTCGAGGAACCTTGTCAATGTTTTTAACAAACTTAGTTGTTAAATAAAATATATTCCATTGATGTAGGGAAAAATTGGCTTTTCACAAAAACATTATAACCATAGAGCCTTTCCACCAGCCAAATATGCATGTAGTGATAGTCTTTATTCATCATTATCCTATGGTGTGAATTTGCTAGTACATTCAATGTACTGACCCTTTGTGGCTGCAACGTCGCATGTTGCAGGATTCTTACGACGAGTAAGTGATACGTTAGGGTTACGATTTCTACACTCAACTTTGCCGTTGGTGTTGATGGGAATCCACAACCTTGTTGGTACTTCCGCTATTTGGATTGAGGTAATAGTATTTACGTTACTTTATACATGTGATTTACCTCTGTTATAAATCCTCGAGTACTGTGTGTGTCAGCATACCGATCCAGGGATGACACTTAAGCATAGAGACTTGACCGTCTGAGGTCGGGTCGCTACACCTCTTCCCCCTTTCTCCGATTTCTTCAACGATGTCATGAACACCAATGGCTTCCACCTTCTGGTTTTCACTCCAAATGTCGTGGCATTCATGGCCCTTTTTGCCCATCTCTGTGAGGGCTTCTCCGGAGTGCATCCCAACACGGCGCTTTTCCGCCACTACTTCTATCCTCGGATCCAGAGGGGAGGCGCCATTTCCGGTTGTGTTGCCTGGATCCCAAGGACCCTGGAGAAGGGGACATATCCAGAGGGTGCCCAGAAGGAGAGGTGGGAGAAGTGGCATAGCCGGTGGTGCTGTATTGAGGAGGAGGACCCACAGGAATTTTGCCAGGTTCGCCAGGCGCCTCCGGTTCGCAGAGACGACTCGGGCGATGTCGACGCCTAGGATGGGAAGCTCACGGTCGCCACCATCAGAATCCATCGCCTCGTCGTTGCCGGTCTCACGCTGGAGATGGTCGGGGCGGATTTCATACACTGCCGCATCGCTCCACTGCATAACAAGGGGAGGCCGGCCTGGCTCTTCAGTAATGTGGCTGACATCATTCGGCTCCGCCCCGGCCTGAACCACAACTTCACGGTCATGGGGCACACCCACTTCTGCCAGCGGCTTTTTTAGCTCGACGTGAACCGTGATGGCAAGGCTGAGAGGACCGGCAAGTTTGCGAAGGCCGGCAAGTTCGCCAAGGGGCCCCTGTTCAGGTTGTCGGCGGGGGTGGTCCCGCTGAGCAACAACTCCCGCCAGACCGACATCATCGCCATGATGCCGGAATGTAATGTGCATGTCCTTGACCCGAAATGGGTCAAGCCGAAGGCGGACCAGGTGCAGGAGTACTTCGACACCATGTCGGAGAAGTACGTACACGAAGAGCCGCTGCTCATCCAGGACGCCACCGCAGGAGCTGGACTATATCGCCGCCAGGGCGGCGGAGGCGGCGCTTGCCAAGGAGGCCGGCAGCGCTGGCGGCGTGGATGATGAGGTCATGGCGGCCACGGAGGAGAAGGAGTTGGCCCAGTGGGCGGAATCCGCTGGGGAGGCCAACAGCGTTGGCACTGGGGCCCCTCTCATTGAGGATGAGGTTGATGAGTCATTCAGGGAGGAGGTCGAGGCTGTCAACCCCCCCAGCCACAGGGAGAGGGCATGTCCTGCGTCGGGACATCTCTGGCGAGCTAGTCCGGCCCGGCAAGGCCGCACAACCGCAACAACCTCAGTATGCGTCCATGCGCCAGACGAGGGTCGTGGCGGCGGGGAAGGCGGTGAAGGTTACGGCAGCGAAGAAGAAAGCAGCTGCCTCTTCTTCGTCCAAGTGTCCTCGGACTCCACCCGCTTCCCCTCCTCCCGTAGACGACAACACAGAGGTCATCTTCGACCTCAGGTCCCTTAGCCCGAGGAGGAAGAGGAAGGCAGCAGAATAGGAGGCGGAGAATGAGTAAGTATCTAGTCTTTCATCATCTCCGTCCCCTCAGACCATGCCGCTTTTCTTGACTTGTCTTCATCTTCGCAGGGATATGGAGACACTGGCTCAGAGGGTGGCGAAGAGGGCCAGGGCCTTGATGGGCAGCCAGCCCCCAGTGGGCACCTCGAGTACGCCGCTGGTGGTGGAGATCAGCCCGGATAGCAGCCCCCGGCGCAGCCCCCGGCATGCGTTCATCACTCGCTTCCCATCGATGTGTGCTGGGACACGATTTCTTGGTGCTGGCCTTGCTATGGTTGTAGGACGAGGACGGCTGCAGGAGGAGCCACTAAGGGCCACCCCCAACACGCCGCCCCCATCAACCACGCCGCCCCGAAGGGCGTCCCGGGCAAGGGCGCCAAGCACCGAGCCCATGCGCACGGAGGAGGAGGAGGCGAACCCAGGCACCGGCAGCTCCGTCCCGGCACCAGATGTTGGTGGGGAGGGGGCACTTTGTCCCAGCTTGGCACTGGTGAGTTGTTCGCCTCTTGTTCCCGCCCATTTTTCTTCTTTCGAATTTTGATCTTGACTTCGCCTCATTCCCCTTCTCGGTGTCCAGATCCTTCCTCGACGGACTGGGAGCACGTGGACACTGTCATTGAGGAGGTCGCCAGGGATGCCGTGGCCGAGGCCGACGAGATCGCCGCTGAGGAGGCTGCCAAGGATGTTGCTTAGGACGCCGCCGAGGGGCCTGCCGGGAAGGCCGGCGAGGCCGCTGCCAAGGAGGCCGGCAAGGGGCCTGCTGGGGAAGCCAGCAAGGCTACTGCTGAGGAGGAGGTGGTCGACGACCATCCTTCATCCTCCGCCACCTCTGGCTCAGGCAAGTATCTGAAGGTGAGCGACGACCTGTTCGTCCACCTCCCATGGACGGCGAGCACCAGGGAGCCCGCCGAGGGGGAGGTTTTCGACGATGAGGTGCTTGCCGCCGTCGGGCTCGAGGTCGTTGATGAACCGAGCGTCGGTGGTGGTGGTTCCCAGGAAGAGCGGCTCCTCCAGAGCATGAGCACTAACTTCCACAAGCTTCAGGCGCTTCACCGCACCCGCCTGTACAAGGCCAAGTCCAGGATGGCAGCGGTGGACAAGGCGGATGCGGACCTCGAGGGGCGCATCGCCGAGACACAGGCTTGGTTCCTTCAGGCCTGTGAGGAACTGAAAACCGCCTAGGATCAGCTGGCCCAGCGCAAGCTGGAGCTTGTCATGAAGCAAGCCGATATAGAGAAGGCCCAGGAGGCGGCGAGTCAACAGGCCGCCAAGGAGGAGGCTGCTCGGCGTTAGCACCAGGCCGAGCTGAACTCCCAGGAGGAGGACCTTGCCACTCGCGAGGAGAAACTCGTCATGACACTCTGCGGCAAGGACGAGGAGGTCAAGGAGCTTGTCGTGCAACGGACCTAGGAACTGGAGTAGAGGCACGAGGAGGCCCTCAATGCTCAGGCCCAGGTCCATGCTGGCAAGGTGAACGAGCTGGAGGTGGAGCGGGACAGGCTGAAGAAGCAGATCCAGGATCTGATGGGGGAGAGGGACGCGACAAAGGGCGCCTTGGCTGATGCGTAGGTCGCAGTCCTCGACAAGGTTGAGCTATTCTCCACGGCCAACGAGTCCATCAAGGACCCGAAGCTGAAGCTGGAGGGTCTTGAGGCGACGCTCTTGGAGGTTAGGGCCCAGGAGGAGACCCTGACCAAGAATCTGGAGGAGGAGAGCCAGCTGCGGAAGAATGACGCCGTCAGCCACGCGGATTTCATGGCGGGCGAGAAGCTCTGGATCAGCCGCCTCGCCGATGTTGCCAGCAGGATCACCACGCAGCTGGCTACCATGGGGATGCCAAACATGAGGTACATCCCGGAGCCAAACGTGAGTCCTAATGCCAGGTTGACTCTGTTCTTTGAGGGTGTTCTCAGGGCCCTGAAATGGTTCCGCTCCAACAGGGCGGCCTCTCTGGCTGATGAGGCCCGGAGGCGTTGCCGGGGTTCCATGACCAAGGTCCTCACCAAGATGGCGTACTGGAACCCTGACCTCGAATTCGAAGCTTCGCTGGATAGCTTGCTGGAGGGCGTGGACCTTGCTCCACTCGAGGAGCGTATCGAGCCCGTCAAGAGCCGCATCGACATAGTTTGGAGGATAGAAGGCCATCGTCGGGACTAGGTGAGGGAGTCCTGGACTAAGGGATCCTCAGGCATCCGGCCTGTAATCCATGGGCCGGAGTGATGGGCTGTGAAGACATGAAGGCCGAATACTGCACCTTGTCTGGATTGGACTCTACTTGGCGTGGAAGGCAAGCTTGGCGACCGAAAATTCCTTCTTATGTAACCGACTCCATGTAAACCCTAGATCCCCTCGGTGTCTATATAAACCGAAAGGGATAGTCCGGAAAGGATATACATATACTCATTACCATACCCACATAGGCTAGACTTCTAGGGTTTTAGCCATTACGATCTCGTCGTAGATCAACTCTTGTAACACTCATATTCATCAATATGAATCAAGAAGGACGTAGGGTTTTACCTCCATAGAGAGGGCCCGAACCTAGGTAAACATCGTGTCCCTCGTCTCCTGTTACCATCGATCCTAGAGGCACAGTTCGGGACCCCCTACCCGAGATCCACCGGTTTTGACACCGACATTGGTGCTTTCATTGAGAGTTCCACTGTGTCGTCGACAAAAGGTTCAATGGACCCTTCAATCATCAATAATGACGTTGTCCAAGGAGGAACTTTCCCCCCGGATAGATCTTCGTATTCGGCAGCTTCGTACTGCGGGCCAACTCGCTTGGCCATCTGGAGCAGATCGACAGCTACACCCTTGGCCATCAGGTCGGATTCGGAAGCTTGAACTACGTCGCGAATATCCGTGGAGACTTGATCTTCAAGGGATTTTAACCCGCGGCGATCGCTTCCCCTCATCCCGATGAACGTGACTTAAATCTGTCATCAGATCACACCTAGGAGATGGTTCCTGCAGCTGCAACGACCTTAGGGCCGAAGCAGATCGAGCCATCCGAGGCCTCAGAGTCCATGGTGTTGGAGCCACACATGGACTTGACGCCATGCAACATTCGCTTTAATGGAACATCAGACTCTTCTCTGGCTATAAGTTCCGTACTGTGTACGCCCGCAGACACCGAGTTGGATCGGTTATCGATCTTCAAGATCAGCGCCGCTGACGTTTTCTAGCACTCGCCTTTGGGTGACGTGCTAAAATCTTTAAAGAATTTGTCCTTGGAGAAGGACTCACAGCCGAACTACGTCCGGTTCGAGCTAGAGAGGGATGATGAGGAATCTTGCTTCGCACCCGCCACCCACTTCATAGCCACCATCGATGACCTAACCGACGTGCTTGACTATTGCTCCAAAGTCATCGACGGTATGGACGACGATGCCGACAAGGAGCAAGGCCAAGACCAGCCATTCACTGGACGTTGGACGGCTACCTCTTCGTACGACGTGTACATGGTTGATACACCTAAAGGATCTGGCGACGACAAAGAGGAGCAAGATGTGAATAAAACCTCCGAGACACAGTCCAAGCATCGGCAGCCCAAATGCCGCCCCAAGCCCCGCCGCTCAAAGGACGACAACACTGGCACGGAAAAAATAGTACTCCAGGCAATGCCGAAAACAATGAAAACCCTGCCGGGGCTACATCCGAACAGGAACACGACAGCAGTCAAGACAACCCTGATGAACATGCCATAGAAGATGACTCAGAGGATGATAGTTACCGTCCACCCTCCGAAGAGGAGACAAGCCTTCGCAACAAAGACTTCATCGTGCCTGAGGATCGTCTCGAGCGGGAGCACTTTAACCTTAGCTCATAGCCATTGCAAGGATCCTGAAAAATAAACAACAGCTGCTTCAAGCTGAACAAGTCCTGCTCATCGACAGATGGACTGATATCCTGACAGCCGAGGAATACGGCCTCAACCGCCCAGCCAAGAGCTACCCGAAACGCAGACTGCTACCACAATTCGAGGAGGAGGCGCCAGAGCACATATCTCCCTCGCGTAATGTGGATCGACCACCACGTGGTCGGTACCGGGCGGCGGAACGGCCACCCCACGGTCGGGATAAAGCGGCGACTCAGTCCGAACAGCAGACCGCCCGACCACCCCGTCAAAATAAGGATGGAAGAGTCCGGAGTCATATGTACGACCGCCGACAGACCCTGGATAGTAGAGCAGGATACACAAGATCGATCTACGGATCACGAGGACATGCCTCGAGGCACGACGACGGCTACCTATTCGGACGTGACAAACCTAACCACGCTCGGGCCGAATGCCGCAGACGGACTCCTTCAGAGCTCCGCCACAATGTGGCCCGGTATAGAGGCGTCGCACACCCGCTCTGCTTCACAGATGAAGTACTGGATCATGAATTCCCCGAGGGGTTCAAGCCCGTCAATATCGAATCATATGACGGCACAATCGATCCTGCAGTATGGATCGAGGATTTCATTCTCCACATCCACATGGCCCGAGGATACGACCTCCACACCATCAAATACCTCCCATTAAAGCTCAAAGGACCAGCTCGGCACTGGTTAAATAGCCTGCTCGAGAACTCCATCGGCAGCTGGGAGGACTTGGAAGAGGCTTTCCTCGACAACTTCCAAGGAACTTATATCCGGCCACTAGATGTCGATGACCTAAGCCATATAGTTCAACAACCCGGAGAATCAGCCAGAAAATTCTGGACTAGGTTCCTAAAGAAAAAGAACCAGATCGTTGACTGTCCGCACGTCGAGGCCCTAGCAACCTTCAAGCACAACATCCGTGACGAATGGCTAGCACGCCACCTTGGACAAGAAAAGCCGAAGTCAGTGGCAGCCCTTACAGCACTCATGACCTGCTTCTGCACAGGCGAGGACAGCTCGCTGGCTCGTGGCAAAAACACAGCCAGCGAGGCAGGCCCCACTGAGGCCAAGATCAGCACTGGCAAGCTTCGGTGCAATAGACACAAACGCCGAAGCCACGACGACAACACCGAGGACACCACAGTCAACGCCGGATTCAGTGGCGCTAAGTCCGGCCAATGGAAGAAACCCTACAAGAGAAACAACGAAGGACCTTCCAGCCTGGACCGCATACTCGACGGTCCGTGCCAAATTCACGGCACCCCGGATAAGCAAGCCAATCATACCAACAGGGATTGTTGATTCTTCAAGCGGGCTGGCAAGTTGAATGTCAAAAACAAAGAAAGGGATCACAAAGTGAGGACGAGGATGAAGAGCCCCGGCAGCCGAACACCGGGGGACAGAAGAAATCCCCCCCCCCCAAGTCAAAATGGTGAACATGATATACGCCACGCACATCCCCAGAAAGGAGCGCGAATGAGCACTCAGGGACGTCTACGCGGTAGAGCCAGTCGCCCCAAAGTTCAATCCATGGTCGTCATTTCCGATCACCTTTGATCGACGAGATCAGTCGACTAGTATCCACCACGGTGGTTCGGCCGCACTGGTCCTTGACCCAATCATCGACGGATTCCACCTAACACAAGTCCTGATGGATGGTGGAAGCAGCCTCAACCTGCTGTACCAGGATACAGTACAGAAGATGGGCATTAATTCCTCATGAATCAAACCAACAAAGACTACCTTTAAAGGAGTCATACCAGGTGTAGAGGCCCGCTGTACGGGCTCAATCACGCTGGAGGTGGTTTTCGGTTCTTCAGACAATTTCCGAAGCGAAGAGTTAATCTTTGATATCGTCCCCTTCCGCAACGGCTACCACGCACTGCTCGGACGAACCGCGTTTGCTAGATTCAACGCAGTGCCACACTATGCATATCTTAAGCTCAAGATGCCTGGTCCACGCGGCATCATAACAATCAATGGCAATACGGAACGCTCCCTCTGAACAGAGGAGCAAACCGCCGCCCTATCAGCAGAAGTACAGAGAAGCCTCCTCAAGTAGCATTATAATCCAGCTGCCGAGCCCCTGGACACCTATCAAGAGGGTCCGGACTACACTGCAACAGGACAACGCAGCTCGTCAAGAGCTCGACTAGCAATTCGGCCTCCGTCCCAGCCCCAATGAGGTAGTGTCATTCGTACCAGGCATACACAATTACGCACTCAAAATTCCATGGACATCGACGGAGGCACAAGATAACTCGGGGTCTACAATTCAGCAAAACCGATCCCGGACACACATACTTTCACTTCTTTTTTTTGTTTCAGGCACCCCTTTTCCACGGCCTGATATCAAGTCCTTTAGAAGGACTGGAACACAACGGAGGCAAGCAACACAGGTGTGTAGGGTAACCTTTATACGTTCTTCATGATAGTATTCATACTTATTCCTTAGGACCCACACGCTGCGCCCTATTAATTCCGGCATGTTAAATGGAAGGATACTTCTCGCACCATCTGTACAAGATACGCCTTGACGTATCCATCCAGTTATAATAAAAATGGTTCGTGGCCCAGTTTCTGTGGTTTTCGCTTCTTACTTCATTTTATTTCGATATGCTTATTTGCTGCATCGACACTCTTTTACGTTTCATATTCGCCAGGGGCTACCTGTCGCCCCCCAATACGGCAGCACAGTCCGAACACTTCTTATATATAAGTTCAGCACCCCAAATTTAGCATTATATGCATTGGCTCTGAATCATGTCTTTGGTCAATAGTTGGGTTGCCCGGCTCCTGTGCTTGCTACCCTATGTTCCGCTCCATCTGCTAGGGTAGTAAAGGGACAACTACTGCAATTGTGCCCTGGCTTTGACCAGACGAGCACCTCAGTAGAGAAAGCAGAAAACTGACTGTCATGATGTGGCGAGAGCCGGTCAGCTACTCGAGGGTTACAAATCGTTGGAGATTTTTTCCGCGTTACGCGAGAGATCAACACTTCCCGATCAGATGCTGACAGTACTCTGGCTTAAACCAGGGGTTGCGCCCATGCTTTATTTTAAACTCCTATGGCTAAGTGAGGGCGTTAAAGACGTAAAGTCTGATTGCCTTGTTCATTGCGCTAAACAACTCCTTCAAGGACCATGTAATTGGATCAAGATTGTTTAGATTCCATCCTGAACACCTCCGTACTATCTACGTGAGGGCAGAAGCCGACGACTGGCCAACCCTCATATTACACACAACACGGCCGTACAGGAGGAAACAATTCAAAGCATAATAATATTACTTTACAAAAACTAGCTTTGTTCCCATAATACAAGACAAAGGCAACATGAATACATTTATTCAAATACAATGTCCTGCGAACATTGCACCGCTACAAGTCGAGACCCTTCTACGACATCCTCGAAATATCGCTTGGGTGTGCGGTGCTCCTTGCCCTCCGGCGGCCCGCTGGCGACTTCAACAGCGTTCATCTTCGCCCACCACATCTTGCAGCGAGCGAAGGCCATACGGGCACCTTCAATATAGACGGAGCACTTGATAACGTCCAGCCGAGGACAGGCGTTCACCATCCGCCTCATGAGTCCGAAGTAGCTGCTAGGCATAGCTTCGGCTGGCCACAGCCGGATTATCAAATCCTTAATGGCTTGTTCGGCCACCCTATGTAGCTCCACCAGTTGTTGTAGCTGATCGGTGAAGGACACGGGATGCTCTGGTGCCGCACACTGCGACCAGAAGAGCCTCTTCAAAGAACCCCCTCCTTCAGCTTGATAAAACTCCAAGACATCTGATACACTGCGTGGCAAATCCACAAAAGCCCCTGGGGAACTCCGAACCCGGGTTAGTAAAAGGTACTGCTTCTCCGCATACTTGCTTTGCATCTTAAATGCCTTACCCGCTGTGATCTTCTTGGCCTCCTGGATCTCCTGGATGGCGGCCTGGGCCTCATTCCGTGCAGTCTCCACGCTCTGATGAGCCTTGGCAAGTTTGGTCCCTCGAACCGATGCATCATGCTCCAAGGCCTCACATTTTTTCACCGCATCCTGGAGCTCATGGTGGACTTCTTTGACCCGGGCCTTTAGCTTCTTACGGGCAGCTTGCTGCTGGATAGCTTGCTCCTCGGCCTCACTCAGGGCCTTCCTCAGGGCCTCGACCTCGGTCGTGGCTTCTGCACATATCACAATACTGTTGTAAATATATGGCGCTTATCCTTTCCCGAGCATATAGCAAGTTGTTCCTCACCTTGCTTCTCCTGGAGCCAAACCTTAACCTCGCCGAGCTTGTTCTTGGTCTACTCCAGCCTCCGCTTTAGCTCGGAGACCTCGGCAGCATGCGAGGTCACGGCCAACAGGGACGCTTGCTTATCGATACATATTCAGTCGGCCTCTTATAATTAAGGATTAATCCCCTGTCCGGTTCTCCTCGCCGAACACCGGGCAGCGTCTCAGGGGCTACGGACTATACGGTTTTTTTCTCTTTCTTACCTCGAAACCTGTTAACAGGCTGCTGCAGGCTTCATTAAGTCCGCTCTTGGTGGACTGGACCTTCTCTATCACCGCACCCATAAGGATACGGTGCTCGTCCATGATGGAGGCGCTTCATAGCGCCCCATCAGGTCATCTAGCGCTCCTGGATGGACAGGAGCCACCGTGGAGGTGACGCACCCCCTCCTTCAAAGGGGGTTGCTCGCCCGTCTCCGGAGCCATATTGGTCTCCGGAATCGTATTCGGCTGAGGGCCGAACTGGATACAACCCTCTTTGCCAGTTTCCATGGGGATTGACTCCCCCGTGTGTCCGGCAATGGAGGTCCCGCCTTGTGGCGCCTCTCGGACAACGTCCTGGGTTCCTCCCCTCGGAGCGTGATACATCTCCGTCGTATCTATAATTTTTGATTGTTCCATGCCAATATTATTCAACTTTCATATACTTTTTGGCAACTTTTTATATTATTTTTGGGACTAACATATTGATCCAGTGCCTAGTGCCAGTTCCTGTCTGTTGCATGTTTTTGGTTTCGCAGAATATCCATATCAAACGGAGTCCAAACAGGATAAAAAAGGACGGAGCTTATTTTTGGAAAATATGGAAAATTTGGAAGGAAAATCAACGCGAACCAGTGCCCGAGGTGGTCACGAGGCAGGGGGCGCCCCCCTTATGGCGCGCCCCTACCCTCGTGAGCCCACCGTAAGGCGGTTGACGCTCTTCTTTTGCCGCAAGAAAGCTAATATTCGGAAAAAAATCACGGCGAAGGTTTTAGGCGAATCGGAGTTACGGATCTCCATATATATATATGAAACGGTGAAACAGAGCGACAAAAAGAACGCAGAAACAAAGAGAAACAGAGAGATAGGTCCAATCTCGGAGGGGCTCTCGCCCCTCCCATGCCATGGGAGCCAAGGACCAGAGGGGAAACCCTTTTCCCATCTAGGGAGGAGGTCAAGGAAGAACAAGAAGAAGAGGGGCCCTCTCCCCCTTGCTTCCGGTGGCGCCGGAGTGCCACCGGGGGCCATCATCATCACCGTCATCTTCACCAACAACTTCACCGCCATCATCACCAACTCTCCCCCCCTCTATGAAGCGGTGTAACCTCTCCCTTACCTGATATAATCTCTACTTAAACATGGTGCTGAACGCTATATATTATTTCCCAATGATGTATGGCTATCCTATGATGTTTGAGTAGATCCATTTTGTCCTATGGGCTATTTGATGATCAAGATTGGTTTGAGTTGCATGTTTTATAATTGGTGCTGTCCTATGGTGCTCTCCATGTCGCGCAAGCATGAGGGATTCCCGTTGTAGGGTTTGCAATATGTTCATGGTTTGCTTATGGTGGGTGGCGTGAGTGACAGAAGCACAGACCCGAGTAAGTAGGTTGTTTGCGTATGGGATAAAGGGGACTTGATACTTTAATGCTATGGTTGGGTTTTACCTTAATGAATCTTTAGTAGTTGCGGGTGCTTGCTAGAGTTCCAATCATAAGTGCATATGATCCAAGTAGAGAAAGTATGTTAGCTTAGGTTTCTCCCTCAAATAAAATTGCAATAATGATTACCGGTCTAGTTATCGATTGCCTAGGGACAAATAACTTTCTTGTTGACAAAATCTCTCTAAAACTAATTTAGTTGTGTCTTTATCTAAACATCCCCTAGCTTTTATTTTCGTATTCTTTACTTTCTTGCAAGCTTACCCATAAACACCTACAAAGTACTTCTAGTTTCATACTTGTTCTAGGTAAAGCGAACGTCAAGCGTGCGTAGAGTTGTATCGTTGGTCGATAGAACTTGAGGGAATATTTGTTCTACCTTTAGCTCCTCGTTGGGTTCGACACTCTTACTTATCGAAAGAGGCTACAATTGATCCCCTATACTTGTGGGTTATCAAGACCTTTTTCTGGCGCCGTTGCCGGGGAGCAATAGCGTGGGGTGAATATTCTCGTGTGTGCTGTTTGCTTTATCACTAAGTAATTTTTATTTTGCTGTTCTTAGTTGTTTTCTATCTTTAGTTATGGGTAGGAAACGCAAAATACCAAAAAAATTAGTTGTACCTACTGAACCAATGGTTAAAGAACCACTCAAAATCTATCACACTGCTGAAGCTTGTTACTTGGATCATCTTCGATCCCTTTGTGCTCGTGCTGAAACCCCAACTAGCCTAGTTGAGGGCAAATATTTAGATGAGCATGCTTGTTATGTGCGACACCGAATATCTCAAAAAGGGAAACTTTTACAGCATCAAATTAATACTATGCAATGCTATGCTTGGAATTTATGCTATTATTATGATTTTACTTGTTGTTCTGAAAACCCTAAGAAACACCTTCCCTACCAATGTGAGTTTATTGATAATGGAATCTTATCTTCATATGCTAAGGGTGTTTATAATTATTATGATGTTCAACAAATTGAAGAATTTGTTGCTTTTAAGGGTGCTTTTGAAATTGCTTCTTTGATTGAAAAGTATGATGCTACTCTTTACAAATCTGAAAAATTTGCTATACTTGAATATTGTTATGAGAATTATGCTTCTAATACCTATGTTAAACAATATATTGAGGAATACTCCGCTATCCAAGAAGAGACTAATATTTTGCAGGAGTCTATGGAAGAAGAAATTGATGAAACTGTGAGCTCATTGGATGAAAAAGATGAGGAGGAGAGCGAAGAACAAAAGGAGGAAGAGCGGATTAATCACCCGTGCCCACCTTCTAATGAGAGTAACTCTTCAACTCATACATTGTTTAATTCCCCTTCGTGCTTACCGAAGGATGATTGCTATGATGACCGTTATGATCCCTTTGATTCTCTTGAAATATCCCTTTTTGATGATGCTTGCTATGCTTGTGGCCAAGATGCCAATATGAATGATGCTTATGGAGATGAACTTGCTATAGTTCCTTATGTTAAACATGAAATTGTTGCTATTGCACCCACGCATGATAGTCCTATTATCTTTTTGAATTCTCCCGACTACACTATATCGGAGAAGTTTGCACTTATTAAGGATTACATTAATGGGTTGCCTTTTACCGTTGCACGTGATGTTTTTGATAGATATAATATGCATGTGCTTGCTGCTCCTACTTGAAATTATTATGAGAGAGGAACTATATCTCCACCTCTCTATGTTTCCAACACGATAAAATTGCAAGATAATGTTTATACTATGCATTGGCCTTTACTATGTGTGCATGAATTGCTCTTTTATGACATGCCGATGCTAGGAAGAGAGTTAGACTTCGTTGTTGCTTGATATATGTTGCTTTGTGCTCACTACTAAATTACAAATCATTGTTGATTCATATTGGCTTTGATATACCTTGGGATCCGGGTGGATTCACTACTTGAGCACTATATGCCTAGCTTAATGGCTTTAAAGAAAGCGCTGCCAGGGAGACAACCTGGAAGTTTTAGAGAGTCATTTATTTATGTTGAGTGATTTCATATAGTTTAAAAACAACAAAAATAAAGAGGGGAACCCAAAACTTTTTCTAAAAGAAAAGTGAAAGTGAGAGAGACGAGCATTGTGAAAGTGGGGGACGTCCTTGAACTTTGTTCATGCCCATGGGAACTTTCTGAATCTTGATTACAGGAACTTTTCAACAAAAATAATTATCCCCTTGTACAATTCCATTGTATTATAAAAATAATGTGCCAAGGTTTGCCTTTAGGATGTTTACGATGCTTGTTGGTTTGTGCGGTGCAGGACAGAAACTTTGGCTGTAGTGCATGAATTTTAATTTTTTTACTGGAATGTCAAATGGTTCTGATTCGTTTTGCACTGTCTTGTTGTACAAATTTTTTATTTTTCCTAATTTTTGCAGAATTTTTCAAGTATCAGAAGTATGGTGAATATTCAGATTGCTACAGAGTGTTCTGTTTTAGACAGATTCTGTTTTTGATGCATAGTTTGCTTGTTTTGATGAAACTATCAATTTATATCAGTGGATTAAGCCATGAAAAAGTTATATTACAGTATACACAATGCAAAAACAAAATATGAATTGGTTTGCAACAGTACCTAGAGTAGTGATTTGCTTTATTATACTAACGGATCTTACCAAGTTTTCTGTTGAAGTTTTGTGTGGATGAACTGTTCGATGATTGAGAAGGTTTCGATGTGAGAAGAAGGAAGAGAGGCAAGATCTCAAGCTTGGGGATGCCCGAGGCACCCCAAGTAAATATTCAAGGAGACTCAAGCGTCTAAGCTTGGGGATGCTGGGGAGGCATCCCCTCTTTCTTCAACAAGTATCAGTATGTTTTCGGATTCGTTTCGTTCATGCGATATGTGCAAGTCTTGGAGCGTCTTTTGCATTTAGGTTTTTCTTTTTCTTTTTATGCACCATGCTGGTATGAGATAGTCCTTGGTTGATTTATAGAATGCTCTTTGCACTTCACTTATATTTTTTAGTATGGCTTTATAGAATGCTTCATGTGCTTCACTTATATCATTTGAAGTTTGGATTGCCTGTTTCTCTTTACATAGACAACCGCCATTTGTAGAATGCTCTTTTGCTTCACTTATATTTGTTACAGCACGGGCACATCTTTTGTAGAAAGAATTAAACTCTCTTGCTTCACTTATATCTATTTAGAGAGATGACAGGAACTGGTCATTCACATGGTTAGTCATAAAATCCTACATAAAACTTGTAGATCACTGAATATGATATGTTTGATTCCTTGCAACAGTTTTGCGATATAAAGATGGTGATATTAGAGTCATGATAGTTGAGTAATTGTGAAATTGAGAAAGACTTGTGTTAAGGTTTGCAAGTCCCGTTGCATGCACGTATGGTGAACCGTTATGTAACGAAGTCGGAGCATGAAGTGTTTATTGATTGTCTTCCTTATGAGTGGCGGTCGGGGACGAGCGATGGTATTTTCCTACCAATCTATCCCCATAGGAGCATGCGTGTAGTACTTTGTTTCGATGACTAATAGATTTTTGCAATAAGTATGTGAGTTCTTTATGACTAATGTTGAGTCCATGGATTATACGCACTCTCACCCTTCCATCATTGCTAGCCTCTTCGGTACCGTGCATTGCCCTTCCTCACCTCGAGAGTTGGTGAAAACTTCGCCGGTGCATCCAAACCCCGTGATACGATACGCTCTATCACACATAAACCTCCTTATATCTTCCTCAAAACAGCCACCATACCTACCTATTATGGCATTTCCATAGCCATTCCGAGATATATTGCCATGCAACTTCCATCATCATCATATACATGACTTGAGCATTTATTGTCATATTGCTTTGCATGATCATAAGATAGCTAGCATGATGTTTTCATGGCTTGTCTGTTTTTTATGTCATTGCTACGCTAGATCATTGCACATCCCGGTACATTGGCGGATGCATTCATATAGAGTCATATCTTTGTTCTAGTATCGAGTTGTAATATCGAGTTGTAAGTAAAT
>NC_057800.1:371486041-371525295 GCF_018294505.1 Triticum aestivum | reverse complement strand
AAGGGGCAATGTTACTATCCTTTTACCACACTTGTGCTTCAAAGTAGCACCATGTCCTTCATATAGAGAGTCTCTTGAGTTATCACTTTCATATACTAGTGGGAATTTTCATTATAGAACTTGGCTTGTATATTCCAACGATGGGCTTCCTCAAATGCCCTAGGTCTTCATGAGCAAGCAAGTTGGATGCACACCCACTTAGTTTTAGTTTGAGCTTTCATATACTTATAGCTCTAGTGCATCTATTGCATGGCAATCCCTACTCCTCACATTGACATCTATTGATGGGCATCTCCATAGCCCGTTGATTAGCCGTGTTGATGTGAGACTTTCTCCTTTTTGTCTTCCTCACATAACCCCCATCATCATATTCTATTCCACCTATAGTGCTATGTCCATGGCTCACGCTCATGTATTGCATGAAAGTTGAAAAGGTTTGAGAACGTCAAAAGTATGAAACAATTGCTTGGCTTGTCATGGGGGTTGTGCATGATGTGAATGCTTTGTGTGGTGAAGACAGAGCATAGCCAGACTATATGATTTTGTAGGGATGGGCTTTCTTTGGCTATGTTATTTCAATAAGACATAATTGCTTGGTTGGTATGCTTGAAGTATTATTATTTTTATGTCAAAGGATAGACTATTGCTTTGAATCACTCGTGTCTTAATATTCATGCCATGATTAGACATATGATCAAGATTATGCTAGGTAGCATTCCACATCAAAAATTATCTTTTTTATCATGTATCTACTCGAGGACGAGCAGGAATTAAGCTTGGGGATGTTGATACGTCTCCGTCGTATCTATAATTTTTGATTGTTCCATGCCAATATTGTTCAACTTTCATATACTTTTTGGCAACTTTTTATATTATTTTTGGGACTAACATATTGATCCAGTGCCCAGTGCCAGTTCCTATCTGTTGCATGTTTTTGGTTTCGCAGAATATCCATATCAAACGGAGTCCAAACAGGATAAAAAAGGACGGAGCTTATTTTTGGAAAATATGGAAAATTTAGAAGGAAAATCAACGCGAACCAGTGCCCGAGGTGGTCACGAGGCAGGGGGCGCCCCCCCTAGGGCGCGCCCCCTACCCTCGTGAGCCCACCGTAAGACGGTTGATGCTCTTCTTTTGCCGCAAGAAAGCTAATATTCGGAAAAAAAATCACGGCGAAGCTTTCAGGCCAATCGGAGTTACGGATCTCCATATATATATATATATATATATATATATATATATATATATATATATATATATATATATATATATATATATGAAACGGTGAAACAGAGCGACAAAAAGAACACAGAAACAAAGAGAAACAGAGAGATAGATCCAATCTCGGAGGGGCTCTCGCCCCTCCCACGCCATGGGAGCCAAGGACCAGAGGGGAAACCCTTCTCCCATCTATGGAGGAGGTCAAGGAAGAAGAACAAGAAGAAGGGGGCCCTCTCCCCCTTGCATCCGGTGGCGCCGGACTGCCACCGGGGGCCATCATCATCACTGTCATCTTCACCAACAACTTCACTGCCATCATCACCAACTCTTCCCCCCTCTATGCAGCGGTGTAACCTTTCTCTTACCCGCTGTAATCTCTACTTAAACATGGTGCTCAACGCTATATATTATTTCCCAATGATGTATGGCTATCCTATGATGTTTGAGTAGATCAGTTTTGTCCTATAGGCTATTTGATGATCAAGATTGGTTTGAGTTGCATGTTTTATAATTGGTGTTGTCCTATGGTGCTCTCCATGTCGCACAAGCATGAGGGATTCCCGCTGTAGGGTTTGCAATATGTTCATGATTTGCTTATGGTGGGTGGCGTGAGTGACAGAAGCACAGACCTGAGTAAGTAGGTTGTTTCCGTATGGGATAAAGGGGACTTGATACTTTAATGCTATGGTTGGGTTTTACCTTAATGAATCTTTAGTAGTTGCGGATGCTTGCTAGAGTTCCAATCATAAGTGCATATGATCCAAGTAGAGAAAGTATGTTAGCTTATGCCTCTCCCTAAAATAAAATTGCAATAATGGTTACCGGTCTAGTTATCGATTGCCTAGGGACAAATAACTTTCTTGTTGACAAAAGCTCTCTAAAACTAATTTAGTTGTGTCTTTATCTAAACAGCCCCTAGCTTTTATTTTCGTATTCTTTACTTTCTTGCAAGCTTACCCAAAAACACCTACAAAGTACTTCTAGTTTCATACTTGTTCTAGGTAAAGAGAACGTCAAGCGTGCGTAGAGTTGTATTGGTGGTCGATAGAACTTGAGGGAATATTTGTTCTACCTTTAGCTCCTCGTTGGGTTCGACACTCTTACTTATCGAAAGAGGCTACAATTGATCCCCTACACTTGTGGGTTATCAGAGCGGTCCTCCGGGATAACACTTCGGTGTCGTCCCTGGCCCCAGGGGAGTAGGAAGGTGGTGGCGACATGCTCGCCATCTCCGACGGAGCCAACGAACCTCCAGATGAGGATCACTAGATAAGGTCATAGGCTGGACTGCAATAGTCTGGATTAACCATGTTAGAATAATAAAAAGAAAGGGCTAGATGTGCGCATGAATAAGCCATGTCACTTACGATGTGGCATGGGGCCTAGTACGGGGGTGACGTTCCGGGGTACTGTCAACGTCCCATGTAGAGTCGACCGCTGGGGCTCCCTTCCCCTTTTTGGGTGCTTTCGCGTCCAGATGTGTCGAGGCCACCCTCTTCTTCTTCTCCTCGGGAGGAGGGTTGTTTTCCTCCTCCTATTCCTCGTCATTGTCCTCAGGGACAGAGGAATGGGCCTCGTCATCTTCGAACATAGCGTCCAAAGTGCCCTTGCGATGGGGGCCACTCTTGGCCCCTTTGGCCTTCTTCTTGGCCTTCTTCTCCGGCGTCGTATATGGCACCGGTACTAGCATCTTCGCCAAGCGCGGGATGACTGGTTCTTTGGGCAACGGAGCCGGACACTGGATCCGCTTCGCCCTCTCCACCCAGTCTGAGAGAGCAATACTAAGATATCAGACATCATCCTCGAAACATTTAAGTTGGGAGTACGTCAGAAATAACATACCTCGCTGGTGGGGCGGTTACAATTGTGACCACGCTCTGAGTCCATGGCCGGTGGCTTGTCATTGCCCTTAAAGAGCAACTTCCAGGCCCCTTCGTGAGAAGTATCAAAGAGCCTTTTCAGGGTCTGGTGCTTCTTCAAATTGAACTCCCATAAAGAGCGGCTTCGGCGCTGGTACGGAAGAATCCGGCGGATTAGCATCACCTGGATAACGTCAATGAGCTTTATGTCCTTGGTCACCATGCTTTGAACGCGCGTCTGCAGCACTATCAGCTCGTCAGGTGGACACCAGTCCGGACTCTTCTCGACCCAGGAGGTGAGTCGCATAGGAGCACTGGAGCGGAATTCGGCAGCTGCGGCCCAGGTGGTGCCGTGAGGTTCTGTAATGTAGAACCACTTCTTCTGTCATTCCTTTACTGTCTCCACAAAGGTACCTTTGGGCCAGGAGACATTGGATAGCTTGCTCACCATGGCCCCTCCGCACTCCGCGTGCTGGCCATCCACCACCTTCGGCTTCATGTTGAAGACATTGAGCCACAGCCCGAAGTGGGGATGGATGCGGAGGAAGGCCTTGCACATGATGATAAACGCCGAGATGTTGACGAAGGAATTCAGGGACAGATCATGGAAATCCATCCTGTAGTAGTACATCAGCCCGCGGACGAAAGGGTGGAGTGGAAACCCTAGCCCGCGGAAGAAATGGGGGATGAATTGTCACATCCCTAGTTCTGGCCTGTCCTATGCTTGCTTCCATCTGTGCATCATGTTTAAATTTTTGAAACTTGAACTGAGGAATTTTGGAAGCCTCAAAAACCCTAAATAAAAGAGGGGCAAAAACCCTAGAAATCTCATTCATTGCTCCAAAAATGCCTTTTTAAATGTTTGATAATTTTTGGTAAGGGTTCTGGTCCCAACCAAAATATTGAACATTTTTAAGGAATTATATTTGGGACTTTGGATTTAATTCATTAGCTATTTGAATTTGAATTATATTCATATAACTAGAATATAATTTCAAATACCCCTGAAATATTTTTATAAGCTTTTGGAAAAGTCCATCTAGCAATATAAAATATTCAGAGGAGTTTTTGGCATTGTTTGAATTTGTTTAAATTCAAACAATGGCAAAAGATATTAAATAAAAGAAACAGAACAGAAAAAAAATAAGAGTAAAGCCTACCTGGCCTCACCCGTGCAGCCCACCAGCCGGCCCAGCTCCCCCACCTGGCCGGCCCAGCCCACCTCCTCCTCCCCCTTGTCCTCTTCCTCCTCTGCCAGGAGGACGAACAGAGGCGAGGCGTGGCGCGCGCCCGAGAGGCCTCGGCCACCTCCTGCTTCCCCCCTGGCCACCTCCTGCCTGGTTGCCTCCCTCCTCGACGCCCGGAGACGCCACGCGCCTCCCCGACCCCCCTCTCACTTCTCCCTCGCTCTCTGGACCTCCCTCCCCCTCGCTCCTCTGCTTCCCTCTCGCGCACACCACCGAGCGGAGCTCGCCGTCATCGTCGCCGTACCCATGGCCACCGACCACCCCTCGCCCTTCCGATGAGCTCAGGAGCTCCGTCCCGACCCCATGGAGCTGCACACCGACGCACGCGACCAGAGGAGGCCCCAGTCGACCGGAGCATCGTCGTCTTCATCCCCGGTGCCCGGAGATCGCCGCCGTAAATTCGCCGTCGCAGAAGCTTCCCCGAGCTCGCCGACCCCTCCGTCCAGTCCACTGTGAGCCCCTCTTCCTCTTCCCCCTTCCCTCAAGCTCGCACTCATCCCCTAGCCTCTTCCTCCACCGCGGCCGAGAGTTTCTCGCCGCCGGCCATGGCGTGGCCGTGGCCACAGCCACCCCAGCTCGTATCCGAGCCCACTGACGTGCTCACCGCGATCCCAGGAGTCCGTAGCACGCCCCAGCTCCTCCTGCCGTGCTCCCTAACCCCGACCCCGAGCTCGCCCGAGCTCCGGCCGCCGCCAAGGTCGACGCCGTGCTCAACTCCGGCCACCTCGCGGCCTCCCGAACGTTCCTTTGGATGCGTAGGAGCAAGAGCTTCTCCCTAGTGCCCTCAGCGCGCTAAACCACCGCTCGTAGCACCAAACCCGCCACCAGCCGAACTCCGGCGGCCGCAAAAGAGCTCGCCGCCGTTAACTCCGGCCACCCCAGCACCAAACACCGCCACCGTTGGATGCGCCACATCGCCAGCTACTCGTAGCACCCACCCGCGCATCAAACCGTGGCCGGAGCAGCGTTTCCAACGCCCTCCGCCGTTGCTGGCGTCGCCGGCGACAAGCCGCGGGTCAACTCCGGCGGGTTTGACCCGGGGTTTGACCCCCTGACGTGTGGGCCCAGGCGCCTGCTTAGTTAGTGCTAGGTTAGTTAGTGTTAATTAACTTAGTTAATTAGGTGAGCCACTGACATGCGGGCCCCGCCCGGCTAACTAAGTTAGTTAGGGCTAACTAACTTGGTTAGTTGACTGGGTCACTGACCAGTGGACCCCACTGGTCAGGTTTGACCTGGTCGACGCCTTTGACTTGCTGACGTCATGCCGACGTCATGCTGACGCAGTAACTTATTTTCTGAATTTATTTTTATTTAAGAAATTTTAGAAAATGCCTAAAACTTCTAAAAATCATAGAAAATTAACCGTAACTCCAAATTAAATAATTTATATATGAAAAATTATCAGAAAAATTCAAGGAATCCATCTGTACCATTTTCATGCATGTTAGAACAACTTATAGGTGCTGTTTAGCACAAATCATTTAAATGGCATTTGAATAATCACATATGGAGTTTGCATTTGAATCTTGTATTCAAACCAACTTCGTTTAATCTGTTGCTAGTTGCATTAGCCCAAAACACATTCATTTTGCCATGTCATGATCATGCATCATATTGTGCATTGCATTGATTGAGTTCCCTTCTGTGTTGCCGGTATTTGTCCCCTCTCGATAGACGTGATACCGATGATGCGATCGTTGACACTGACGAAGACTCAATGTTATCTTCAGAAGTGCCAGGCAAGCAAAACCCCCTTGTTCATTCCGATACAATCCTACTCTCTCACTCCTGCTCTCTTTTACTGCATTAGGACAACATCGATTCATCTGTTACTTGCTGCGGTAGCTGAACCCCTTTATCCTCTGCATGACCTGTCATTGCCACAGTAAATAGATGAAACCCACTAGCATGAGTAGGAGTTGTTTGAGCCCTGTTGTGCCTACTCATTCATGCTTGTTTGTCACGCCTGCTACTGCTTAGAGTTGAGTCAGGTCTGATTCATCCGGGATGAATCAGAGGTGTGTGAACATGTCCTACTGTGTGTGAGCTAAGTGTGTGAATACGATTTGGTAAAGGTAGCGGTGAGAGGCCATGTAGGAGTACATGGTGGGTTGTCTCATTGCAGCCGTCCTCAGGAACTGAGTTCTGTGTTTGTGATCCATGATTCAGCTACTACCATACATCGGGCCCTGAAATATGACCCCGCTCGACTTCTTATTCACCCTAGCTCTCTGTCCAGGAGTTGCAAGTAGTTTCTGGTGTTTGTAGCCTACTGGAGGCCGTGGACAGCGCTGGCCATAGGGGTGGGCTGTGATGCGGTAGGTACGTGGCCGGGTGTACCGAATACCCGTTAGGTATCTCGGGAACCCTGTTCACATCGTTCGGGGCCGTATGGGAAACCTCGGCCGGACTCCCTGCGGATGGAACCTGAATAGGCGATAAACCTGGACTAGAGACTTAGGTGTTTAGGTAGGTCGTGGTCTACACCCACGTCGGCTTTCGCTTGAAGTCTGCCGAGCACATGTCGTGTGCAGACGCTAAGTGGTGGAAACATGTATGAAGAAGTACACCCCTGCAGGGTTAACATCATCTATTCGAATAGCCGTGTCCGCGGTAAAGGACTTCTGGGTTGCTTATATCAGTTCATAGACAAGTGAAAGTGGATACTCTAAAATACGCAAGATAAGCGTGAGTGCTATGGATGGCGTTCTCGTAGGGAGACGGGAGCGGATCCATAGTGGTGTATTGATATGGTGAATATGTGGACTCGTGTGCGCCACCTCAAAAGAGTCGCTTGCAGTCGTAGTTTAGGATAGCCACCGAGTCAAAGCTGGCTTGCTGCAGTTAAACCCCACCATCCCCTTTGTTGATAATGATGCATATGTAGTTAGTTCTGATGTAAGTCTTGCTGGGTACATTTGTACTCACGTTTGCCTATTTTATGTTTTTGCAGAGAGACTTCGGTCTCACTAGTAGTTCCGCGTGGACTTCGATGTTTAGCTTGATACCTCAGCTACGATCTTGTGCCCTCGGCAGGATCTGATAGATAGTCAGGCTTCTCAGCCTTTTTCATTTATAGATGTCTGTACTCAGACATGATAGCTTCCGCTTGTGCTTTGATTTGTATGCTCTGAGTGTTGGGTCATGAGACCCATGTTTGTAATATCTCGCTCCTCGGAGCCTAATGAATAAATTACTTGAGTCGTAGAGTCATGTTGTGATGCCATGTTGTATTTGCACATATCGAGCATATTGTGTGTATGTTATTGAAATGCTTGGTATGTGTGGGATCTGACCATCTAGTTGTTTATCTTTAGTAGCCTCTCTTACCGGGAAATGTCTCCTAGTGTTTCCACTAAGCCATGGTAGCTTGCTACTGCTCCGGAACACTTAGGCTGGCAGGCATGTGTCCTTCTTCGTTCTTGTGTCTGTCCCTTCGGGGAAATGTCACGCTTTGAGTACCGGAGTCCTGTTAGCCCGCTACAGCCCGGTTTACCGGAGTCCTGCTAGCCCAGTGCTACAGCCCGGACCCACTTGCTGCTGACCGACATGTTCGAAGCTGGGTCATGGATGCCTGTCCCTGTAAGTCTGTGCCACTTTGGGTTTACGACTAGTCATGTCAGCCCGGGCTCCTTATCATATGGATGCTAGCGACACTATCATATACGTGAGCCAAAAGGCGCAAACGGTCCCGGGCAAAGGTAAGGCGACACCCGTGGGGATACCGTGCGTGAGGCCGCAAAGTGATATGAGGTGTTACCGGCTAGATCAATGTGACATCGAGTCGGGGTCCTGACAGCATTGGTATCAGAGCTTGACTGCCTGTAGGATTACCAAGCCAAACTGGTCGAAGTTGAGTCTAGAAATTCTTTAGTTATATAAGGGAATTGATTGTGGGATGGAACGTAAGGCTCTTTTTACTCCTTTACCTCATGCCCTTCTGATCTGAGTCATCATCTTCTCTTCTACGGGGATTAAGAACTAGGCTATCCCTTCTTTCTATTAGGATCACGTGTTACTAATCCGTAGACTTATAAGATTTTTGGACTTAAGCCTCTGTTCAGTTTTTACTGCTTCCGTATGTTAATTGTTGATCTTGAAACCGTGATATTGTGCTTCTGAGTGGTTATGCCACCATTTTTGTGAATGTCTCAAATCTTTTCTGAGCATTTACAGCCGTTATGCTGTCCGAGTCATTCCAGGTTTCTAAATAGTCTGATGCATTTGCAAAATCCTTTCCCTCTGGTTTTCGATGTTCCTTTATGCCAGCTCAATCACACTAATTGTTGAGTTGAGGTATTCTATTGCCTTGACATTATGTTGGAGTTATTATTGTGACCCTAGGTGTCTTAGGGGATCATCTAGTAATTTAGCCATGATTTGTGTTCCCAGTGTGATGATTCTGGCCATCATTCTCGAAAGCATCCCGTGATGCTACTTAGTAATAGGTATTCTATCCCTGGGTTTTGAACCCGAGATTCACTCTACCTACTTCATGTTGATAGTAATTGCTAGCGCCTTTAGGATATTAGTAACCTTTGCGATAGTCCTTGAAGTCCGTGGTATCTTCTTCTTCCAAATACCATGAACTACTTATGGCAGAAGTTCCTCGTTGAACTGAAATATCACAACAGGATTATTCTTGAGGAGTTCTCCATTCATAAATTGTGACTCTGCCAGTTCTACCTTTCTGCATGGGTTATCCGGAAGAAATATGTTGAACTTGGTTCGACATACTAATCTATGCATCCACAACTCAGAAAATTATATGTTCCTTTGAGTTGTTCTCTTTAGTTGCATTCTAACCTTCGTCTATCAATTAATAGTCAAGAGTATGCGTGCGTTCGTTTATCGATGCCTATTACTCTTGTGGTCCGTCAAGCCATTCCATCGCGGAATGACTAGGAGAAACAAACTCCAATACCTCATCCATATCTAGGATTAGGTCAAAACCATCATACTCCGCAGATAAAAATGCCAATCCAACTTTTGATTCTGTTCTACCCTGAAGTATTACCGTCTTTATGTCAGGATTTTCATGAGGATTGCACCGGCTCTTGTAAATTCTTGACATAGTGATACTTCTCGCCATCCTTTTTCATTCCTCGGTTCCATGTTGTTGCAGCCGGAGTGCCGACCAGTGAATCATGATGTGTGAACTCAATACTCCTAGCAACCCCATTGCTTGGTAGTTAATGGACAATAATCTTATTCTTAGTATGTTGGTTATTGAATCACCATTCCAAGATTGATCGTGCTACCTAGTCCTTATTTTGGTGCACCCTTCGATTGATGAGTTAGGATCTTGTCAAGTCCTCACTCATTTGATCATATCGTCTTGCCCTCAAAAGCGAGATTGTTCTCGAGCTTAGTAACATACCGGTGGTTCGTGATTTTCTGAATATCTTCTCAGAAGTATTACCAGGTTGTCACCTGACCGCTATGTTGAGTTCGTGATCAAGTTGGTTTATTCCTGTAAACCACTCCTTCTCCAAGAATCCGTGTTGGATACCCTGAGCTAGTTGGTTAAGCTAGACAACAACTTGGAGAGTTGGAAGATAAAATCTTGCCTGACTTAGTTCGTTCCAACGGGATATTCTTGTGTAGTGTGTGTTGAAGAAAGATGATATCTTCATCAATTGGTCCTCGTGAACAATTGTTGGATCTATTATCTTACCCAAACCTTTGATTGAGTATGGGCTATCACCCAATCATACCAGAACCAATGATATTCGTAATGTTGTCTTACTCGTGGTTGATCCCTCGAGCATACACCATTATATCTTTTGGGTCTGACCAATGCTATCACCGTGTTCACTCAACTATGGAATTCCTTTTAAAAGGAAACCCAGATGAATTGTTGTTGAGCCCATTGACAACATCCTTATCTCCTCCATAATTTTGCTGAACATTAAGCTAGTGTTGGAAACTTTTGAAAGCATTTGTTCATGCTAGCTCATGAAGCATATGTTTGGATGAAGGTAGTGACTTCCTTTAATTCATGTGCATTTGATGCAAGTTGCCGCCGTGGACTCGAGAAAGTCAATGTTGTTTCCTTTGGAATCATCCCAAATCAGTCATGCACACGTGCGAAGAATTCTATGGTTTGAAGACTTGCAACCTTCAATCTATATGTACCCCTAGCACACCAAGCCACTGATTGATTTGTTCAAGGAGAAGGAGTTCCTTCATAAGAGCTAATCCAGAATTATGTAAGGACTTCGATACCCTCGTTGATGGTTCCCCCTCCTGAACTCGGTAGTGTTTTATTATAAGACTACTTTGTGGTCATGCCTGTCTGGGACAACGTGTTCACATGTTTGTAGCAGAACCAGCTCATGTTTTGGAGCTTACTATCGTAGTTCATTTCCCGAGAATCTCGCAACGTCATCCCGTCGATTTGTGTTGCAAACTTTCGTTTTTCTTCCTAGACTCGATGAGTCTGGAATATCCTGACACCAACCAGATCTGAATCTCAGGCAGATATGATGGTTGGAATATTTCCCAAGAATTATAATATTGGTCGCGCGATAACCGGTAAAGTGGATGTCGTGGCCAACCCACCCAGCCGGAAGACCTGTTATTATAATATCTTGATTAATGAAGTTGGCCACCCTCCCATAGAGATTTCGTAGGATCTACTCCCTAGTTGCCCCTATGGATTTTGAGATCCCGAAGTCCGACCTTTACTTGATGTTCTAGTTATCAAACCATATCTATGAGTGGGTTACACTAGCACATCAAGGAGAACATTAGAAGCGGAGTGCTAAATGTCTCTCGGTCGATCATCCAGATTTTATTTCCTTGGCCCCGCCAAGGGTGAAATCTGAGAAGGTGTTATCTTCCTTTGGCATCTGCATCCTCCATCACCATCCATTATGGTAGTAAGTTGTGTTACCGGACCCTTGACACGGATGATGGTAAAACCTTGATGATTATGGAATTGCTCAAGTTCTTGAGAGCACGCGCAAGTGCTAGGTTTAATCATCGGCATTAACTGTATAGCGCTCTCAGTTTCCTCGGCAATGCTATAACCATTCCAATAGTGGAATAACTCTCTATTGTTGAGCCTCTCCCCAGTTACTAGAATCATTCCCAGTATTTGCATTTTGTTTCCAGCTTGCACCGCCAATGTGTCATTCTACCATGGGTCTCTTCCATTTCCGGTGATAAGCAAATTCATCCATTACGTTGTATTCAACAAGGTAATCCACATCATCCAAGTCCGAGTATGCCATCCTACCGACCCCCTCCAAACGATCGCTCGAGAATTGTCTTAGGCTGGTTTAAAGAGTTTCGATGATCTCTGAATCAAAAGTAATTCTTTTTGCCACTTAAGGGAATATCTCTACGAGTCACCTTCCCTAAGGTGTATCGTTATGGTATCATGGCAACTCAACTCCTTGCTACGTTGACAATCGTTTACCACCTTCTTAAGCGTGAAATTGTTGTCTACCTAGTGAACCTTCGTCATCCGTTTCTTTCCACCCCTCTTGATGTGTATCTCGTATCTCAACCCGAGAGATGGTCCTATGTCTCATTCTGTGAGTTGTTCGATCTTCGAGAAGATCGACCCTTCTAGAGTCTCCTTCTTCCCTCCATGTCATGTTGACAGGATTTCTCGGAGCAAGACGACAAGACAAAGAGGGTGTTCAAATCAACGTTCATTTGAAGTGCAACCAGGATCGTGAAGATTGTGTTAGGTTGCGTTTCCCATCGCCTTACCCTACGCTTGAATCTCGAGACGAGATTCTTGTTTAGTGGGGGTGAGTTGTCACATCCCTAGTTCTGGCCTGTCCTATGCTTGCTTCCATCTGTGCATCATGTTTAAATTTTTGAAACTTGAACTGAGGAATTTTGGAAGCCTCAAAAACCCTAAATAAAAGAGGGGCAAAAACCCTAGAAATCTCATTCATTGCTCCAAAAATGCCTTTTTAAATGTTTGATAATTTTTGGTAAGGGTTCTGGTCCCAACCAAAATATTGAACATTTTTAAGGAATTATATTTGGGACTTTGGATTTAATTCATTAGCTATTTGAATTTGAATTATATTCATATAACTAGAATATAATTTCAAATACCCCTGAAATATTTTTATAAGCTTTTGGAAAAGTCCATCTAGCAATATAAAATATTCAGAGGAGTTTTTGGCATTGTTTGAATTTGTTTAAATTCAGACAATGGCAAAAGATATTAAATAAAAGAAACAGAACAGAAAAAAAAAATAAGAGTAAAGCCTACCTGGCCTCACCCGTGCAGCCCACCAGCCGGCCCAGCTCCCCCACCTGGCCGGCCCAGCCCACCTCCTCCTCCCCCTTGTCCTCTTCCTCCTCTGCCAGGAGGACGAACAGAGGCGAGGCGTGGCGCGCGCCCGAGAGGCCTCGGCCACCTCCTGCTTCCCCCCTGGCCACCTCCTGCCTGGTTGCCTCCCTCCTCGACGCCCGGAGACGCCACGCGCCTCCCTGACCCCCCTCTCACTTCTCCCTCGCTCTCTGGACCTCCCTCCCCCTCGCTCCTCTGCTTCCCTCTCGCGCACACCACCGAGCGGAGCTCGCCGTCATCGTCGCCGTACCCATGGCCACCGACCACCCCTCGCCCTTCCGATGAGCTCAGGAGCTCCGTCCCGACCCCATGGAGCTGCACACCGACGCACGCGACCAGAGGAGGCCCCAGTCGACCGGAGCATCGTCATCTTCATCCCTGGGTGCCCGGAGATCGCCGCCGTAAATTCGCCGTCGCAGAAGCTTCCCCGAGCTCGCCGACCCCTCCATCCAGTCCACTGTGAGCCCCTCTTCCTCTCCCCCCTTCCCTCAAGCTCGCACTCATCCCCTAGCCTCTTCCTCCACCGCGGCCGAGAGTTTCTCGCCGCCGGCCATGGCGTGGCCGTGGCCACAGCCACCCCAGCTCGTATCCGAGCCCACTGACGTGCTCACCGCGATCTCAGGAGTCCGTAGCACGCCCCAGCTCCTCCTGCCGTGCTCCCTAACCCCGACCCCGAGCTCGCCCGAGCTCCGGCCGCCGCCGAGGTCGACGCCGTGCTCAACTCCGGCCACCTCGCGGCCTCCCGTCCGTTCCTTTGGATGCGTAGGAGCAAGAGCTTCTCCCTAGTGCCCTCAGCGCGCCAAACCACCGCTCGTAGCGCCAAACCCGCCACCAGCCGAACTCCGGCGGCCGCAAAAGAGCTCGCCGCCGTTAACTCCGGCCACCCCAGCACCAAACACCGCCACCGTTGGATGCGCCACATCGCCAGCTACTCGTAGCACCCACCCGCGCATCAAACCGTGGCCGGAGCAGCGTTTCCAACGCCCTCCGCCGTTGCTGGCGTCGCCGGCGACAAGCCGCGGGTCAACTCCGGCGGGTTTGACCCGGGGTTTGACCCCCTGACGTGTGGGCCCAGGCGCCTGCTTAGTTAGTGCTAGGTTAGTTAGTGTTAATTAACTTAGTTAATTAGGTGAGCCACTGACATGCGGGCCCTGCCCGGCTAACTAAGTTAGTTAGGGCTAACTAACTTGGTTAGTTGACTGGGTCACTGACCAGTGGACCCCACTGGTCAGGTTTGACCTGGTCGACGCCTTTGACTTGCTGACATCATGCCGACGTCATGCTGACGCAGTAACTTATTTTCTGAATTTATTTTTATTTAAGAAATTTCAGAAAATGCCTAAAACTTCTAAAAATCATAGAAAATTAACCATAACTCCAAATTAAATAATTTATATATGAAAAATTATCAGAAAAATTCAAGGAATCAATCTGTACCATTTTCATGCATGTTAGAACAACTTATAGGTGCTGTTTAGCACAAATCATTTAAATGGCATTTGAATAATCACATATGGAGTTTGCATTTGAATCTTGTATTCAAACCAACTTCGTTTAATCTGTTGCTAGTTGCATTAGCCCAAAACACATTCATTTTGCCATGTCATGATCATGCATCATATTGTGCATTGCATTGATTGAGTTCCCTTCTGTGTTGCCGGTATTTGTCCCCTCTCGATAGACGTGATACCGATGATGCGATCGTTGACACTGACGAAGACTCAATGTTATCTTCAGAAGTGCCAGGCAAGCAAAACCCCCTTGTTCATTCCGATACAATCCTACTCTCTCGCTCCTGCTCTCTTTTACTGCATTAGGACAACATCGATTCATCTGTTACTTGCTGCGGTAGCTGAACCCCTTTATCCTCTGCATGACCTGTCATTGCCACAGTAAATAGATGAAACCCACTAGCATGAGTAGGAGTTGTTTGAGCCCTGTTGTGCCTACTCATTCATGCTTGTTTGTCACGCCTGCTACTGCTTAGAGTTGAGTCAGGTCTGATTCATCCGGGATGAATCAGAGGTGTGTGAACATGTCCTACTGTGTGTGAGCTAAGTGTGTGAATACGATTTGGTAAAGGTAGCGGTGAGAGGCCATGTAGGAGTACATGGTGGGTTGTCTCATTGCAGCCGTCCTCAGGAACTGAGTTCTGTGTTTGTGATCCATGATTCAGCTACTACCATACATTGGGCCCTGAAATATGACCCCGCTCGACTTCTTATTCACCCTAGCTCTCTGTCCAGGAGTTGCAAGTAGTTTCTGGTGTTTGTAGCCTACTGGAGGCCGTGGACAGCGCTGGCCGTAGGGGTGGGCTGTGATGCGGTAGGTACGTGGCCGGGTGTACCGAATACCCGTTAGGTATCTCGGGAACCCTGTTCACATCGTTCGGGGCCGTATGGGAAACCTCGGCCGGACTCCCTGCGGATGGAACCTGAATAGGCGATAAACCTGGACTAGAGACTTAGGTGTTTAGGTAGGTCGTGGTCTACACCCACGTCGGCTTTCGCTTGAAGTCTGCCGAGCACATGTCGTGTGCAGACGCTAAGTGGTGGAAACATGTATGAAGAAGTACACCCCTGCAGGGTTAACATCATCTATTCGAATAGTCGTGTCCGCGGTAAAGGACTTCTGGGTTGCTTATATCAGTTCATAGACAAGTGAAAGTGGATACTCTAAAATACGCAAGATAAGCGTGAGTGCTATGGATGGCGTTCTCGTAGGGAGACGGGAGCGGATCCATAGTGGTGTATTGATATGGTGAATATGTGGACTCGTGTGCGCCACCTCAAAAGAGTCGCTTGCAGTCGTAGTTTAAGATAGCCACCGAGTCAAAGCTGGCTTGCTGCAGTTAAACCCCACCATCCCCTTTGTTGATAATGATGCATATGTAGTTAGTTCTGATGTAAGTCTTGCTGCAGTTATTGAAATGTTTGGTATGTGTGGGATCTAACCATCTAGTTGTTTATCTTTAGTAGCCTCTCTTACCGGGAAATGTCTCCTAGTGTTTCCACTAAGCCATGGTAGCTTGCTACTGCTCCGGAACACTTAGGCTGGCCGGCATGTGTCCTTCTTCGTTCCTGTGTCTGTTCCTTCGGGGAAATGTCACGCTTTGAGTACCGGAGTCCTGTTAGCCCGCTACAGCCCGGTTTACCGGAGTCCTGCTAGCCCAGTGCTACAGCCCGGACCCACTTGCTGCTGACCGACATGTTCGAAGCTGGGTCATGGATGCATGTCCCTGTAAGTCTGTGCCACTTTGGGTTTACGACTAGTCATGTCAGCCCGGGCTCCTTATCATATGGATGCTAGCGACACTATCATATACGTGAGCCAAAATGCGCAAACGGTCCCGGGCAAAGGTAAGGCGACACCCGTGGGGATACCGTGCGTGAGGCCGCAAAGTGATATGAGGTGTTACCGGCTAGATCAATGTGACATCGAGTCGGGGTCCTGACATGAATACTACCCTCTCTGTGGGCTCCGGCATGGGGACGACTTGTCCCTCGACTGGCAGATGATGGGTGATCTCCTTCGCCAAATATCCGGCCGCCCGGAGCTTAGTAATGTCCTCCTCCTTGACAGAGGAGACCATCCACTTGCCCTGACCACCAGATCCGGACATGGTTGCTTGAGTGGAAAGGAGATGAGAACTTGGGCGCTGGAGCTTGAGATCGGAAAGGTGGAGACAGAGAGAGAGCGTGAGGAGAGGAAGAGGGAATCCTTGTCCCCTTATAAAGGCAGCAAATATTAAACGCCTCCTCACTCGCCTTAGGATTTGCCTATTCCCTAGGGCTGTATAAACGGCACAGTTGAGTTACCCATGCCCGCATTGATGAGAATCCCGCAATAAGGGGGGCACAATCTCTGTTCCGACAAGACGTGTGTCGGTGTCAAAACCGGCGGATCTCGGGTAGGGGGTCCCGAACTGTGCGTCTAGGCCAGATGGTAACAGGAGACAAGGGACACGAAGTTTTACCCAGGTTCGGGCCCTCTCGATGGAGGTAAAACCCTATGTCCTGCTTGATTAAAATTGATGATATGGGCAGTACAAGACTAGATCTACCACGAGATCGAGGAGACTAAACCCTAGAAGCTAGCCTATGGTATGATTGTTGATGTGTATGTTGTCCTACGGACTAAAACCCTCCGGTTTATATAGACACCGGAGAGGGTTAGGGTTACACAAAGTCAGTTACAATGGTAGGATATCTTCATATCCGTATCGCCAAGCTTGCCTTCCACGCCAAGGAAAGTCCCTTCTGGACACGGGACGGAGTCTTCAATCTTGTATCTTCATAGTCCAGGAGTCCGGCTGAAGGTATAGTCCGGCTATCCGAACACCCCCTAATCCAGGACTCCCTTAGTAGCCCCTAAACCAGGCTTCAATGACGACGAGTCCGGCGCGCAGATTTTCTTCGGCATTGCAAGGCGGGTTCCTCCTCCAAGTACTTCATAGAAGATTTTGAACACAAAGATAGTGTCCGGCTCTGCAAAATAAGTTTCCACATATTGCCATAGAGAGAATAATATTTACACAAATCTAATCTGCTGACGTATTCCGTAGTGTGACATCACACCACGGCCAAGCTTTTATTCGAACCATTTTACTGTCCCATCCCAGCGCGTTATGCGAGGCGGTTTCCTTGGCACGTCTTGTTAAAGCAGAGATCATGTCCCCTTATTCCGGGATTCTCATCAATACGGGCGTGGGTAACCCAACCGTGCCATTGATTATGGCGCTTGGGAGATAAGCGAGTTTTACCAGGCTGGTGGGGACATGTAGCTGCGTCCACCCATATAAGGGGATAAAGATCCACCTTTTCACCTACGCCTTCTTCCTCCTTCGCCTATCCATTCCTACGCACTCGAGCTCCAGCGCCCAAGTCTGCACTCCTCACCTCAACCTTCTATCTGGAGCGGGAGGCAAGTGGATGGTCTCCTCCGTCACGGAGGGACATATCAAAAAGCTGAGGAAGGCCGGATACCTGTCTAACGACATCGCGTACCGGCTCCCCGAAAAGGGGCAGCTCATCCCCACCCCTAGGCCCCATGAGAGGGTGGTGTTCCTCCCCCATTTCCTCCGCGGACTGGGCTTCCCTCTCCACCCATTTGTCCGGGGGCTCATGTTCTACTACGGCCTGGATTTCCACGATCTGGCCCCGAACTTCGTTCTCAACATCTCAGCGTTTATCGTCGTGTGCGAGGCCTTCCTCCGCATCCGCCCCCATTTCGGCCTATGGCTCAAGACTTTCAACGTCAAGCCGAAGGTGGTGCGCGGCAGCCAGGCGGAGTGCGGAGGCGCCATGGTGGGCAATATGGCCAACGTCCTCTGGCTCGAGGGCTCCTTTGTGGAGACCCTGAAGGGGTGGCAATCGGGGTGGTTTTACATCACCGAGCCGCGCGACACCGAATGGGTCGCACCCCCTGAGTTCCGGTACGGACCCCCAACGCGGCTCACGTCCTGGAAAGAGACGGGCCTGTCATGGGGTAAAAATGGAGAGCTGACCGGACTCCAAACATGCGTCAAAACCCTGGTGGACAAGAAGCTCAAACTTGTCAACATAGTCCAGGTTATGCTCATCCGCTTGATCCTCCCGTGCCAACAACGGGCTTTCAACCTGCGGGAGTTCGACCCGGCGCGGCACCAAACTCTAAGCAGGCTCTTCGACACGACGTACGAAGATGCCTGGAAGGTGCTTTTCAAGGGCGCCGAGGCTCCCGCATCCGCTACTGAGGATCGCGGATTCAGTGCGCAGCGTCACGCTCTTGCGGTAAGCTATTTTTTTTCCTTTTACAGGGTATCAGTTTTTCATAGTTTGACTCCATGCAAGATCTAAGCTCCCTTTCGTTTAACAGGATTGGCAGGTGACATCCGGACAGATCAACTGTCCGGCTCCATTGCCCGAAGGCCCAGCGGACGCTCGCTTGACGAGGCTGCTGGTTCCGGCACCCTATGTGGTGCCGGAGAAGAAGGTCAAGAAGAAGGCCACGGGGACTCGAAAGAGTGTGCGACGCCTGGAGGTGTCGGATTCATCATCCGACGAATCCAAGACGCACTCCTCCCGCGAAGACGAGGAGGAGGAAGAAGAGACCCCTCCCCCTCCAGCAGGGGAAGGGAAGAAAAGGAAGGCCGCCCCAACTAGGGAGGCCGAAGGGTCCAAGAAGGGGAAAACCCTTCCTCCGGACTGCTCCACCGACGCCAACAGCGGCGGAGGGGAGTGGGCACCCAGGGCCAAGCCCCTGGCCAAATCGTAAGTATCCAGATACCAGAGTAATTCATAGTATTCGTTTATTGCACAGCTTTCCCTCACGTCGAATATGTTTGTGCAGCCCACCCAAAGACCGGCTCGATGCATCGTCGAGCGGCTCACTGGACTTGTCGGATGTGAACTCGCTTCCGACGGCTTCCTCCCCCCGCCCTACGGACGACACCGAAGTGTTGTCCCAACAGGTTCCAAGCCGGGAGGAGGTGGTCCTGGAGGCGCCGCAAGGCGACCTCCCGGACTCCAGGAGCAAAGGGATGAAACCCCCCAGGGCTCCAAGTCCGGTTCTAGGCCGGACACTACTCCGGAACCTTCAGAGGTTCCAGAGTCCGACGGGGGACCTCCTTCCAAGAGGAGCAAGTCCGCCGTGCCGGTGGCCCCCGTCCAACCGGAGGCGCCGGACAATATGTTGGAGGAGCTCCAAGGCGCCTCCATCAACGAGGAGCACCGCGCTATTATGAGTGCGGTGGTCCAGAAGGTTCAGTCCGCCAAGAGCAGACTGACTGAAGCTTGTACTAGCCTTTTGACAGGCTTTGAGGTAAGTAAAGAATGTGTAAATAATATTACCGCATAGACAGTAGCCCCTGATGCTCTGTTTAGCGTTCGGGAAGAAAAGCCGAATAGAGGATCAAATAAAATTCGCAGGAGTCTAACAAAAAGGAGTTAATATGCGTATGCAGGCATCTCTGCTTGCGTCCGCCGCACTGACTGCGGAAGTGGACACGCTAAAGCAGAACCTCGAGCGGTCTGAGCAAGAGCTCGGTCGTGCCAAGAAGCAGCTCGAGGATAATGAAGGTAAGAAATACCTTGTTAAAAAATATATATAAAGACGCAATTGCAAAGAATGACAGGATTATCGTGGCTATTGTAGGGGCCACGTCTGAAGTGGCGACCCTTAAGCAAGCGCTGGTCGAGGCCGAGAAGAGTGCGGCCTCGGAGCGCACCGAGCAAGAGAAATATGAGGCTGAGGTTGGCAAGGTGCGGCAAGAGCTCCAGGCTCTCATGGAAAAACATGAGAGTTTGGAGCTTGACTCGAAGACGCAAGCGTCCGAGCTCGCGGTGGCTATTGAAAATGCCAAATTTGCCAAGGCCAAATCCCAGAAGACCCTCCAGGAGTTGGATGAGGTGAAGAAGATAGCGGCGGGTAAGGCATTATTTATGCAAAGCAAAACACATAAACGTGAGTTACTTGTTACTTACTCGAATCCGGAGTTCTCTAGGAGCGTTCGCAGATCTTCCCCGGAGTGTGTCCAATGCCGCCGCATTCTATCGAGCCAAGGAGGGCAGCTCGACGGAGAAGGTGTTCTAGTCTCAGTACGCTGAGGCCGGACACCCAGTGCCCCTGAGCGACCAGCTGAAGCAACTGGTCGAGCTCCACAAGGCGGCCGAACAGGCCATGAAGGGCCTTATTGTTCGGCTATGGCCTGGAGGGGCTCTGCCTGGGAGCTATTTCTGGCTAGTGCGGCAGCTGGTGGAGGCATGTCCAAGGCTCGAAGTCATCAAGCGCTCCGTCCGCATTGAGGGTGCCCGTAGGGCCCTTGCCCGTGCTAAGGTACACTGGGGCAAGCTGGATGTTGATAAGCTTGTGAAGGACGGGCCACCACTGGGGAAAGAGCATCGCAAGCCCGAGAATTACAATAAGGATGTTCTGAAGGGTGCCTGCCTTGTGGCGGATGAATGTTCTACGGATGTAATTTTTTAGTGAAACTTGCTCGTTTTGTCCTGTGTGCTGAAAACTTGTTTATATGCGCTAAGAAATGCTGTTGGAATTTAAAATATTACCTTCTGTGCAGCTGTTTATCAATTTTGAGAGATGGCGAGTCGTCGGCTTCTGCCCCCGTGCCGCTAGTGCTGGGGTGTTCGGGGATAAACCTGAGCGCTCTTTTTCCCATGTTTGGGTCCTTCGAGGGAGGCGCTCAGCCCAACGAACAAGGCAATTGGACTATAATGCGTGAATACTCTCACTTAGCCATAGAATTCTATAATTTTAAATTTCGGCGAAGCCCCTGGTATTCGGAAGACCGAGTTCGGGGTCTATCCACGCCTTGGCCGGACAGAGCCGGCTCCTCGCCCTAAGCGGCATAAGTCTTTAGGGACTCGAAAAAACCTCTCGAACAGCCACCAGCTCTCGCTTCATCATGACAGTCAGTTTTAGCTTTCTCCACTGAGGTGCTCGACCCAGCTCAACTGGGGCACAATCGCAGTGGTTCTCCTAGTGCTACCTTAGCCAATATAGCGGAACGTAAGGCACCAAAACATAGGAGCCGGGCAAACCCAACTATTGACCCAAGACATGATTCGGAGCTGATGCATATAATGCTATAAGTTCGGGGTGCCGCACTTGTTAAAGTGTTCGGACTTCTCACACCATATTGAGGGGTACTAAAGCCCTTGGCGTATTTTGGCCATACCAACGTGTACGGGTGCAACATGTCATTAAGGAACATATATAAAGAAAAAAGGTAATGCGAAAATAGACGAAAGCTATGCATTGTTTATTGAAAAGGGCTGCGATCAAAGCAGAACGATACAAATAATGTGATAAGTGGATGGTTGGACTAGTTAACATGTCCGTTCCAGGGGCAAGCCGCGGAATAGTATGCGGAACGGGTATACTGCTCGTGATAGAGACCACCTGGGAGTTCCGTAGTGCGGCGTGGCTTGTCTGCTTCCCTGGTTCTTGCATCGTTTGTGCGGCATGGAGTCCTGAAAGTAAGAGAAAATTAAAAAATCAGCAGCCCCTGGTACGGTTTAAGCCGTGTTTTGGGCGTGCCGTGCTGGTGCCCCTCCCCCTGTGCCCATGGTATCTCTAGAGCATAGTTATGTACGCAAAGTACTGGCGTCGCCTTTTTGCGAGGGTTGGGGTTGGGGACGCATTGCTACGCCTCCTCGGATCGTGCTAGGCGGTCTTGTTGTAGGTTACTCCGGGCACGCTTGACGATGTCCGGTCGTTTAGTGGCCGGACTAGAGAACTGCCTGGAGAGGCTGCTTTGAACTTCCGCTGCAAGGGCCGCCGTGTGCTCCTCCGTTCGGAGGGAGCGTTCGGTGTTTCCATTGACCGTAATTACTCCTCGAGGGCCTGGCATCTTGAGCTTAAGGTATGCGTAATGCGGTATGCATTGAACTTAGCGAATGTGGTTCGCCCGAGCAGTGCGTGATAGCCACTGCGAAACGGGACTATGTCGAAGATTAACTCCTCGCTTCGGAAATTATCCGGAGATCCGAAGACCACTTCAAGTGTGACTGAGCCTGTACAGTTGGCCTCTACACCTGGTATTACGCCTTTAAAGGTCGTTTTGGTGGGCTTAATCCTCGAGGGATCTATGCCCATTTTCCGCACTGTATCCTGGTAAAGCAGGTTCAGGTTGCCGCCGCCGTCCATAAGGACTCTAGTGAGATGAAATCCGTCAATAATTTGGTCTAGAACCAATGCGGTGAATCCGCCATGACGGATGCTAGTGGGATGGTCCCTTCGATCAAAGGTGATCGGGCAGGAGGACCATGGGTTGAACTTTGGGGCGACTGGCTCTACCACGTATACGTCCCTTAACGCATGCTTCCGCTCCCTTTTGGGGACATGGGTTGCGTATATCATGTTCATCGTCCGCACTTGTGGGGGAAAACCCTTCTGTCCACTGTTGTTCGGCGGCTGGGGCTCCTCGTCGTCATCGCTATGCAGCCCCTTGTCTTCATTTTCGGCGTTTAACTTGCCTGCCTGCTTGATCACCCAACAATCCCTGTTGGTGTGATTGGCTGGCTTTTCGGGGGTGCCATGTATCTGGCACGAGCGGTCGAGTATTCGGTCCAAACTGGACGGGCCCCTAGGATTCCTTTTGAATGGCTTTTTCCGCTGACCGGATTTAGAGCCTCTGAATCCGGCATTAACTACCGTATCCTCAGCATTGTCACCATTAATGCGGTGCTTCTGCTTGTTGCGACGCGACCTGCCACTACTGTCCCTGGTGTCCGAATTACCAGGGTTCTTGGTCATATTGTTGCTACGAGCAAGCCAGCTGTCTTCTCCCGCGCAAAAGCAGGTCATGAGTGTCGTGAGTGCTGCCATAGATTTCGGCTTTTCCTGTCCAAGGTGCCGGGCCAGCCACTCGTCAAGGATATTGTGTTTTAAGGCTGCTAGGGCCTCAGCGTCCGGACAGTCGACTATTTGATTTTTCTTTGTTTGGAACCATGTCCAGAATTGCCTGGCCGATTCCTCTGGCTGCTGAATTACGTGACTTAGGTCATCGGCGTCTGGGGGTCGCACGTAAGTGCCCTGGAAATTGTCGAGGGATGCGGCTTCCAGGTCCTCCCAACAACTGATTGATCCTGTTGGCAAGCTGTTATGCCAATGCCGAGCTGGTCCTTTAAGCTTGAGTGGGAGGTATTCGATGGCATGGAAATCATCGCCGCGGGCCATGTGGATATGAAGGAGATAATCCTCGATCCATACTGCGAGATCTGTTGTGCCATCATATGATTCGTTGTTTACGGGTTTGAAACCCTCGGGGATTTGATGATCCATTACTTCGTCTGTAAAGCAGAGTGGGTGTGCGGCGCCTCTGTACTGGGCTATATCACGACGTAGCTCCAATGAGCCTTGTCTACTGTGTTCGGCCCCTCCGAATTTGTGGCCGGCGTGACGGTTACCGTCTCGAGCCGTGGGGCGCCCATGCGATCCGTATATCGATCTTGTTTGCCTTGCCTTGTCCTCCAACATGTCTTGTAAGTCCGGCGCATATTCCCGTGCCTTGGTACGGGGTGCGGCTTGAGTGGAGGGCCGAGAGGCCTCTCTATCGCGACCACGAGGTGGCCGATCGGCTGCATCAAGTGCTTCCTCCTCTAATCGGGGTAGAAACCTGCGCTTTGGGTAGCTCTTGGAGGGGCGTTCGAGTTTATGCTCTTCGGCCGCAAGGACTTCAGTCCATCTATCGACTAGCAAATCTTGATCAGCTCTAAGCTGTTGCTGTTTTTTCTTGAGGCTTCTTGCCGTGGCCATAAGCCTGCGTTGAAAATGCTTTTGCTCGACGGGATCCTCTGGCACGACGAATTCGTCGTCGTCGAGGCTTGCCTCGTCTTCGGAGGGAGGCATATAATTATCGTCCTCGACCTCTCTGTCTGCCGCTCTCTCATGAGGGATGGTTTCTCCATCCTCCTGTGCTAAATCTTGATGGAGGGGGTTTTCTTCAGCGCTTTCCGGAGTATTATTATCTCCCATGCTGGAATCACCGTGTTTGTTTTGGCGGGATTTTGAGCGGCGCCGTTGACGCCGGCGCTTAGGCTATTTCTTGGAGGGGTCATCCACCGCTGTTCCATCGCCATCTCCCTCTTTTGGAGTGTCCAACATGTATATGTCATACGATGAGGTGGCTTTCCAGGGCCTAGTAGGCGCTGGTTCTTCATCATCTCCTTCATCGGCGTCCATACCATCGATGTCCTTGGAGTCGAAGTCGAGCATGTCGGTTAAGTCATCAACAGTGGCTATAAAGTGGGTGGTGGATGGGCTTTGAATTTCTTCATCGTCCGTACCCCAACCTCGCTGACCGTAGTCCGGCCAGGGCTCTCCTGATAAAGAGAGAGACTTCAGTGACTTCAGGATATCGCCGAAAGGCGAGTGCTGAAAGATGTCCGCGGCAGTGAACTCCATGATCGGAGCCCAATCGGATTCGATCGGCAGGGGCATGGAGGGTTCGGAGTCCGGAGATGAGTCCGGCTCCTTGGAGTTACGAGTCTCGCAGAGTACGAGGCTGGTGCTTGGCTCAATCGCCGTTGGGGTCGCAGCCCCCGAGGTGGCGTCCAACCGCCCATCCTCGATCGGCGCAGTTGGCTCCGAATTAAGGGTCGGAGCCGATGCGGGTGCGGCCTCCAGGGCACTATTCGGCAGCAGAGCTAGATCATGCTCGTCGTGATAGTGCGGCGCGCTCGGCAATGGCTCGAATCCGTCGAAGATCAAGTCCCCGCCGATGACAGCCGTGTAGTTTTTCCAAATCTGACCTGACCGCCAGGGGCGTAGCTTTCGATCTGCTCCAGACGGCCAAGCGAATTGGCCTGCAGTGCGAAGGCGCCGAAGACGAAGATCTGTCCGGGGAGGAAGGTCTCACCCTGGACTGCATCGCTATCGATGATCATAGGAGCCATCGAGCCTGACAACGACGACACAGAGGAACTCTCAATGAAAGCACCAATGTCGGTGTCAAAACCGGCAGATCTCAGGTAGGGGGTCCCGAACTGTGCGTCTAGGCCGGATGGTAACAGGAGACAAGGGACACGAAGTTTTACCCAGGTTCGGGCCCTCTCGATGGAGGTAAAACCCTATGTCCTGCTTGATTAATATTGATGATATGGGTAGTACAAGAGTAGATCTACCACGAGATCAAGGAGGCCAAAACCCTAGAAGCTAGCCTATGGTATGATTGTTGATGTGTATGTTGTCATACAGACTAAAACCCTCCGGTTTATATAGACACTGGAGAGGGTTAGGGTTACACAAAGTCGGTTACAATGGTAGGAGATCTTCATATCCGTATCGCCAAGCTTGCCTTCCACGCCAAGGAAAGTCCCTTCCGGACACTGGACGGAGTCTTCAATCTTGTATCTTCATAGTCCAGGAGTCCGGCTGAAGGTATAGTCCGGCTATCCGAACACCCCCTAATCTAGGACTCCCTCAACGTGCCAATAGCAACCGTGTCTTGAAGCATGGAATGGCAGAAGAAATACGGTTCGAAATTATAACCGGACAGACGTGATGTCGTGTTGGAAAAAAAAGTTGCCAACGGATTAGATTTGTGCGAATATTATTTTCTCTCTGCGGTTGTGTATGGTGTTAGTAACTGGTCAGGATACTATCATCGCATCCGAAGACTATCTTGGAGTTCGGAGAAAGGGGAACCTGCCTTGCAATGCTGAAGATAATCAGCGCGCC
This sequence comes from Triticum aestivum, assembly GCF_018294505.1. Classification (NCBI taxonomy): domain Eukaryota; kingdom Viridiplantae; phylum Streptophyta; class Magnoliopsida; order Poales; family Poaceae; genus Triticum; species Triticum aestivum. The sequence goes on along the minus strand of NC_057800.1, from coordinate 371,499,466 downwards.
AAACTCCTCGTCATTGAAAGCCAGGTTCAGGGGCTACTGAGGGAGTCCTGGACTAAGGGGTCCTCGGGTGTCCGGCCTGTAAACCATGGGCCGGACTGATGGGCTGTGAACACATGAAGGCTGAAGACTGCACCATGTCCGGATTGGACTCTACTTGGTGTGGAAGGCAAGCTTGGCGACCGAAGATTCCTTCTTATGTAACTGACTCCATGTAAACCCTAGATCCCCTTGGTGTCTATATAAACCGAGGGGGATAGTCCGGAAAGGATATACATATACTCATTAGCATACCCACATAGGCTAGACTTCTAGGGTTTTAGCCATTACGATCTCGTGGTAGATCAACTCTTGTAACACATATTCATCAATATCAATCAAGCAGGATGTAGGGTTTTACCTCCATAGAGAGGGCCCGAACCTGGGTAAACATCGTGTCCCTCGTCTCCTATTACCATCGATCCTAAACGCACAGTTCGGGACCCCCTACCCGAGATCCGTCGGTTTTGACACTGACACTAGGCACCCCGTTTCTTATCGCCGCTGCAGGTTCATGACCAAGACATTTTTTTATCTTTAGTTCGAACCGTAGCAACAAATGATGTAATATAACTCTGCAGTATTTTTGAAACGATGCATGTTATTTTCCCGTTCGATCTCCCTTTGTATGTCCACCCTACGTTAATCGGGTAGGCTTGTCGGCGCGAAAACCCAGGCCACGGCGCCTTGAGGACGGATCCTCAATGGACTGCCGGGTTTGCTTGCTGCCGGGCAAACCACCTCACTGCTCTTAACGCGGCCGCTCGAGCTGTCGAGTGGACTCAAGACAGAACAAGAGCTTTGCCAATCGCAGAAGGTCACCCTACCGTTCTCGACGCAGCCGCTCGAACTGTTGAGCAAACTCAAAACAGAACGAGGTCGTTGCCAATAGTGGTAGGGCCCCATTGCGTGCAGGTTTTCCATACACAGGGCAAGATCGTTGAGGACGATAACCTTATATATAAAAAAGGAATTACTCAAAGTTTTGCATGACTTATCTTTCCTGCCGTTGAGTGAGCGTCCACTGCGTCCACCGAGGACGTCACTTGTTCGGTCGTCTTCTTCCTTGGAGTGACGACTATGATGAAGTTGTTGTTTCAACCAGACCAGATTTCCACAACTGCGCACCCCTACCTGACGCGCTAGAGATGTCGATGGGAAACGACACCTATGGGGTCATTGGGATCCCTTCTACGGTTGGCGGGCACGGGGTTGTGCAAAGAGCGGGTCTGGCGGTCAGCACACAAATCATTTACCTAGGTTCGGGCCGCGAAGAAGCGTAAAACCCTAGTCCTGCTTTGATGTATATTTGAGTGTTCTAATTTTCCTGGAATAGCTGCGATGTCTTTGTAGTCCAAAAGATCCGAATCCTTCTCCAGTACGCATCGGGTCTCCTTTTATAGACAAAAGGGGTCGCCACAGTGGCACACAGAAGGTCGAAAGGTGTACAGTGGATGAGTCTATCCTCTGGCATCATCGAACAAACGCATTTAATGCGCTACCGATGTGCCCCTCTTGCTTTATTGGGGACAGCAAAGAAGCTTGTCCCAGCTGTCATCGCCTCGCCTAGCTCCGACGCGCGTCCAAGCTGACGAGGCGTTGTAGCGCCACATTGGCTGGCTGCTGGGCTGGCACGGTGGTGGAGCCTTCACGAAGATCTGCATGCCACCACGCAGGTGCTTGCTGAGTTGGTGTGGAGGTCGTGCGCTGCCACGCTGATGCCTGCCCAGCTGGTCGAGCTGGCAGTTGCATGGGAGTGGTGGTGGAGTCTTGGCAGGCATGGGCCTGGTTGCGGCCCCGCAAACGTCTTTCGCAAGGGCCTTGCCGGGGGCCCGACAAGGGTCTTTCCGCGGCACTGCGGTCATCCTCGGCAAGGATCTTGTCGGGGATCTCATGGACTTCCTTGGCAAGGATCTTGCTAAGGATCGTCGTCTTCTGGTTCTCGTCTGATCTTGTGTATTTATGATCTCTACAAAGATTTGCATCCCACCACGGAGGTGCCTCCCAAGCCTTGGTTCCAATGTGGTTGATGGCGTCGGAAACATTTGGGCTCAAGGGTGGCGCGCTCTATTGGCGTCAAGCAAGTTGCCCCGGCAAGGATCTTGTCGGGGCTGCGGAAGCCACCCCGGCAAGGGTCTTGCCGGGGAAGTCCACCTCGCCCGCTTGCTCTCTTTGCGCCCCTGTTCTTGGCATTTCTTTGGTCATTTTGTGTTCCGGCTTCCCTCCTCTGCCCTGCTTAGTGCGGCCGTGGGCGCGGCTCTGACTGCCCGCGCACAAGTAAAGGGGTGCAAAAGGAGATCCCCTACTTTTGTACACCGACACTAGGCTCATCAAGTTTAACCCGAGTATTCTGCACGTGCAAAACTGGCTTGCACCTATTGTATGTCAACGTAGAGCTTATCACACCCGATCATCACGTGGTCTCTCGGCACGACGAACTGTAGCAATGGTGCATACTCAGGAAGAACACTTGTACCTTCAAATTTAGTGAGGGGTCATCTTATAATTCTATCGCCGTACTAAGAAAAATAAGATGCATAAAGAATAAACATCACATGCAATCAAAATATGTGACATGATATGGCCATCATCATCTTATGCCTTTGATCTCCATCTCCAAAGCACCGTCATGATCTCCATCATCACCAGCTTGACACCTTGATCTCCATTGTAGCATCGTTGTCGTCTCGCCAACTATTGCTTCTACGACTATCGCTACCGCTTAGTGATAAAGTAAAGCAATTACATGGCGATTGCATTTCATACAATAAAGGGACAACCATAAGGCTCCTCCAGTTGCCGATAACTTTTACAAAACATGATCATCTCATACAACAATTTATATCTCATCACGTCTTGACCATATCACATCACAACATGCCCTGCAAAAACAAGTTAGACGTCCTCTACTTTGTTGTTACAAGTTTTACGCGGCTGCTACGGGCTTCTAGCAAGAACCATTCTTACCTACACATCAAAACCACAACGATTTTTTGTCAAGTGTGCTTTTTTAACCTTCAACAAGGATCGGCCATAGTCAAACTCGATTCAACTAAAGTTGGAGAAATAGACACCCACCAGCCACCTATGTGTGAAGCATGTCGGTAGAACTAGTCTCATGAACGCGGTCATGTAATGTCGGTCCAGGCCGCTTCAACCAACAATACTTCCGAATCAAAGTAAGACGCTGGTGGTAAGCAGTATGACTATTATCGCCCACAACTCTTTGTGTTCTACTCGTGCATATAACATCTACGCATAGACCTGGCTCGGGTGCCACTGTTGGGGAATGCAATATTTCAAAGAATTTCCTACGATCACGCAAGATCTATCTAGGAGATGCATAGCAACAAGACCTGAGATTGTGTCCACGTACCCTCGTCGACCGAAAGCGAAAGCATTTAGTAACGCGGTTGATGTAGTCGAACGTCTTCACAATCCAACCGATCCAAGTACCAAACGTACGGCACCTCCGTGTTCTGTACACGTTCAGCACGATGACGTCCCTCGAGCTCTTGATCCAGTTGAGGACAAGGGGGAGTTCCGTCAGCACGACGGCGTGGCGACGGTGATGATGAAGCTACCGGCGCAGGGCTTCGCCTAAGCACTACAATGATATGACCGAGGTGGTAAACTATGGAGGGGGGCACCGCACGGCTAAGAGATTGTCAGTTGTGCTTGGGGTGCCCCTGCCCCCGTATATAAAGGAGCGAGGAGGAGGAGGTCGGCCCCCTAGGGGCGCGCCAATTGTGGGGAGTCGTACTAGGACTCCCAAGTCCTAGTAGGATTCCCCTCCCCTTTATAATCACCCAGTTACGTTCTGACGTTTGATAGCACACAAGGTGTTCCTCCGATATTCGGGAGTTGCATAATCTCATAGTCATAGGAACATGTATAAGTCATGAAGAAAGCAATAGCAATAAAACTAAACGATCATTATGCTAAGCTAACGGATAGGTCTTGTCCATCACATCATTCTCTAATGATGTGACCCCGTTCATCAAATGACAACACATGTCTATGGTTAGGAAACTTAACCATCTTTGATTAACGAGCTAGTCAAGTAGAGGCATACTAGGGACACTCTTTTTGTCTATGTATTCACACATGTACCAAGTTTCCGGTTAATACAATTCTATCATGAATAATAAACATTTATCATGGTATAAGGAAATATAAATAACAACTTTATTATTGCCTCTAGGGCATATTTCCTTCACATACATCGGTATGTATTATTTTCAATAAGTCAGCGGCTCGCTCTATTGTTCTGGAGAACGGAGTTTTATTCATCTTGCCCATGAGGCATGGTTTACAAGCATCAAATGATTAATAATCAAGTGATCCCAAAATTCCATCTGCATGGAGTTTCTTCGTGCGCTTTACACCAATATGATCTAAACGGCAGTGCCACAAATATGTTGCACTATCATTATCAACTTTGCATCTTTTCGCACCAATATTATGAATATGTGTATCACTACGATCTAGATTCAATAAACCATTTACACTGGGTGTATGACCATAGAAGGTTTTATTCATGTAAATAGAACAACAATTATTCTCTAACTTAAATGAATAACCTATTTGCAATAAACATGATCCAATCATATTCATGCTCAACGCAAACACCAAATAACATTTATTTAGGTTCAACACTAATCCCAAATGTAGAGGGAGTGTGCGATGGTGATCTTATCAACCTTGGAATCACTTCCAACACACATCGTCACCTCGCCCTTAACTAGTCTTTGTTCATTTCGCAACTCCTGTTTTGAGTTACTAATCTTAGCAACTGAAACGATATCAAATACCCTGGGGTTACTATGAACACTAGTAAAGTACACATCAATAACATGTATATTAAATATACCATTGTTCACTTTGCCATCCTTCTTATCCGTCAAGTATTTGGGGTAGTTCCGCTTCCAGTGACCATTCCCTTTGCAGTAGAAGCACCCAGTTTCAGGATTAGGTCTAGCTTTGGGTTTCTTCACGGGAGTGGCAACTTGCTTGTCATTCTTCTTGAAGTTCCCTTTCTTTTCCTTTGCCCTTTTTCTTGAAACTTGTCTTGTCAACCATCAACACTTGATGCTTTTTCTTGATTTCTACCTTCGCCGATTTCAGCATCGTGAAGAGCTCGGGAATCATTTTCGTCATCCCTTGCAATTATAGTTTATCATGAAGTTCTAGTAGCTTAGTGATAGTGACTAGAGAACTCTATCAATCACTATCTTATCTGGAAGATTAACTCCCACTTGATTCAAGCGATTGTACTACCCAGACATTATGAGTATGTGCTCACTAGATGAGCCATTCTCCTCCATATTGTAGGAAAAGTACTTGTCAGAGGTCTCATACCTCTTGACATGGGCATGAGTTTGAAATACTAATTTCAACTCTTGGAACATCTTATATGCTCTGTGGCATTCAAAACATTTTTGAAGTCCCGGTTCTAAGCCGTAAAGCATGGTGCGCTAAATTATCAAGTAGTCATCATACCGAGCTTGTCAAACGTTCATAACGTCTGCATCTGCTCATGCAATAGGTCCGTCACCTAGCGGTGCATCAAGGACATAATTCTTCTATCAAGCAATAAGGATAATCCTCAGATCACGGACCCAGACCGCATCATTGCTACTATCATCTTTCAACTTAGTTTTCTCTAGGAACATATCAAAACATAGGGGAGCTACAACGCGAGCTATTGATCTACAACATAGATATGCAAATATTATCAGCACGAAGTTCATGATAAATTAAGTTCAATTAATCATATTACTTAAGAACTTCCACTTATATAAACATCCCTCGAGTTATCTAAATGATTATTGTAAGTGCATCTAGTGCCACCCCTAGTTGGTTTTGGAGAATTGACGACAAACCTGGTTGAGGGACTAATGTGTTTGTGAGAATTGCAGGATAACATAGGTAGTAGTCCCTCATTGATTCGGTTTATCTACCGGAGATGACCCCTAAAAATGTATGAAGACATTGAAGACAATGGTGGTATGTGAAGATATTCACATTGAAGACTATGACAAGAGAAGACATTGCTTGAAGACTATGGGGGCGCGAAGACTTAGTTGTTTTGTTGTCTCCTTTTCTTCTTTGTTGAGTCATAGGAACCACCGTACTGTTAAGTGGGGTCCAAGTGAACAAAGTCAGAGTGACTGAAGTGATGCTCAACCAAAATCCTATGTCTTCGAGCGAAGACAATGAGAGCAAATCTTATCCAGAGTTGGATAAGTTAGCTTTGCTTGTAGCCCAAGTAAAGTTGCCGTGTGTGTTTGAAATCTGACCGTTGGAACACGTGTCAGTTCCTTAGTGACCCAGGGTCATTTCAGACAAATCAGGCCGGGTTGCCTAGTGGCTATAAATAGCCCACCCCCTACAACCATAAACAGTTGGCTGCTCAGAGTTAGTGTACGGCTTTTGTCGTTTGAGAGCAACCCACCTCAAAGCCTTTGAGAGAGAATTCCTTGCGAGGATAAAGCCCTAACCACCCAGAGCCAAAGAGTGTTAGGCATCACTGAAGTCTTCCTGCCTTTGTGATCTGAAGACTTATTACACTTGAGGACTATGAATCCTCCAGCCGGTTAGGCGTCGCGTTCTGAGCATCCAAGAGTCATTGTGGATCGCCGGTGAACGAAGTCTGTGAAGGTTTGGGAGTCTACCTTGAAGACTTACCAGAGTGATTGGACGAGGACTGGGTGTCCTTAGCTCAAGGGGAATAAGGTGAAGACGCGGTCTTCTGAGTTGAATCTCAGCCTCCCTAACCAGACGTATAGTTGTCATAGCAATTGGAACTGGTCCAACAAATCATTGTCTTCAACGAGTCACTGGTTTCGTCCTTCCCATTCCTTTACTTACTGTTGGCCCTGGTGAAGTCATTATATGATTGCATTATCTTTTGTCTTCACTGAGTAACTGATTGTTCTGATTGGCTTCACACTATCTTCCTTCCTGATCTATACTGCCTAGCTGCTATTAGTCAATGTGCTTTCACTTCATTGAATACTTGACTATGGCTTGCTTAGTGTAGTCTACCTTCCGCTGCATGGTAATAGGTTTATTTCTATCATTTGTCTTCGAAACTTCCATATTTTGAAGACTTTCATAAAAATCGCCTATTCACCCCCCCTCTAGTCGATCACTAGCACTTTCAATTGGTATTAGAGCAAGGTACTCCCTTGTTCTGTGTGATTCGGTTTAACCACCTGGAGTTTTAGCTATGTCGACTGGAGGGATAATTAAAATCTCCACTGCGTGCCCCGTCTTCGATGGAACTGAATATCCCTACTGGAAGAATAAGATGCGCATGCATCTTGAAGCCATTGATGTCGACCTCTGGTATGTCGTCAAGAATGGCGTTCCCAAGGCTGGTGAAGGTGTCACCGCTGCTGATGTCAAGAAGTTCGTTCAACTGGATTCCACTGCCAAGAACATCATCTGTGGTCATCTGACCAAAGGACAGTATGGCCGTGTGAGTGCTCTGGAAACATCCAAGCAAGTCTGGGACTGGCTCTCCAAGGTCAACGAAGGCGTCTCAACCCAGAGAGATCAAAGAATCAGTGTCCTTTGCAACCTCTTCAACCGCTTCAAGAGAAACGACAATGAGAATGTCCAGCTCATGTTTGACCGCCTCACTAACATCACAAATGAGCTTCGAGCTCTCGGCGCTACTGAGATCACCAAGCATGAAATCGTCAAGACACTCCTGAGATCACTTGACACCTCGTTTGACACCCTAGCCCAGATGATTCAAGAACGTCCTGTCTTCAAGACACTCGATCCGTCTGACATACTTGAAAGGCTCAACACACATGGGTTTCAGCTTTTTGAGAAAAGAAACATCTACGGTCCCAACTATGGGCGAACTCGCGCCTTGAAGGCAAAAGTTGTTTCCTCATCTGATGAAGAATCTGACTGCAGTTCTGATGATCCTAAAGACATTGGAAGGGAGCTTGCTATGCTTGTGAAGAAGTTCCAGAGATTCACCAAGAAGAAAGACTTCAAAAAGTCTTCACGATCCAGCTCAAGAAATGATGAAGCTTCTGCTCATGACTACAAGAAGAGAACATGCCACAACTACAAGAAACCTAGTCACCACATCTCTGAGTGTCTGCAGTGGGTCAATGAGAACAACAAGAAGAAGAAGAGCAAGGAGTATGATTCTGATGACAAGAAGAAGAAGAAATACTCAAAGTCTTCCAAGTCTTCCTCAAAGTCTTCATCACACAAGAAGAGCTCATCTAGCAAGGCCCGCACGTTTGTCGGCAAGGAAATGGATTCAGAGGAGGAGTCTGCTTCTGAGGAGGCAGAGGTGGAGTCTGAGGAGGAGTCCGATTCTGGCGTTGCAAGTCGGCAACAGCCTACGTTGCCAAGTCCATCTTCAACACTGAAGACAATGACTTCGTCACCAACGCTGATGCTAATGACAAGGACAACTCCACTCCCACCTACTGCTTCATGGCACGCGGTGCCAAGGTAAACTCACGCGCCACTCACTATCAAACATCAAGTGAAGATGACTCTGATTGTGGTTCCAAACACAGCTACAAAACACTTGCTAAAATTGCAACTGAACAACAAAAAGCTATGGAACATATTCAAAAACTATTAGACAAAAGCGATGACCTGTTAGACGCTGAAATGACTCGATCTCAGTCCTTAATTGAAGACATAAAAAATCTTCATGTTAAGTATGAGGAACTTGAAGGTCGTCATGAAACGCTCTCAACAACTCATGAAAAGCTTTCCTATGATTATCTTCAAAGGAAGCAAGATCTTGAGAAATTGAGAGCGGCTCATGAAGATCTTCAAAAGGAAAATGAGTCACTTCGCGCCAAACAGATCAGTTCCGCTCGGGAAGGATTTGAACCACCATGTCTTAAATGCATTGAGCATGATAACGCTACTTCTGTTGCTGAATGTTCTACTGCTGCTACTGTTGCAATATCTTCAACTGCTGATGTGGTAACTAATCCCTCTGCTGAGGATGCCACTGCTATTGCTTATGAGAATGCTAGGTTGAAGACATTGCTTGAAACAGGGATGTTCAAAAGTCTCAAAGGGCATCAGACACTATGTGATGTCCTCAAAAGGCAGATCCTGAACCGAAACCCTAGGAAAGAGGGTGTTGGGTTCAAAAGGAAAATGAATGTTGATGGCTCTTACTGGAAACCTGAGCAGTACCCCAAAACCATATGGGTTGCTGCAAAGGAACCTTCAGCGGATCCATCCACCCTATCTGGCTTCACTTGTCCTAATCCCATTGTTATTGATGAATCCTTTGATGCAAACTATAAACTGTTTAAGAATCAGAATGGTGAAGTGTTTGCCAGGTATATTGGTACTAACTGCAGGAATGGGCCGCCTATGAAGAAAGTCTGGGTGCCGAAAATATGTTTGGAGAATCTTCCTATGAACGTCGTCATGACACCACACAAGAAGAAGACAAACCCCAGACCACAGGCTTCATACGGTCCAAAGGCTTCATACAGACAGAGGACTCACCTGAGTCACACTAACGCAAATGTTTTGCAGGGAAACCTTACTCAGGCCTATGAATATGAGCGTGTTTCATCAAACCGCCATGTTCATAAGACCAAGAACTACTCTGCTTATTCTTATGAGTACTATTGTCCACCTGCAAGACTTTTTGCTAGGGCTCCAAAGCCAAAGTTCTCAGATGCTGCACTTAGACTCATTGCTTCGAAGCCACCCTTGAAGATGTGGGTGGCTAAGAAAGCTTAACTCTCTTTTTGCAGGGAAAGGTCTCTAGCCGAAAACCAAAATCGTCTGAAGCTATTGCTGGGGACCTTAAACATCTTGTAGGGCGCAAGATCAAATGCCAAAATGGTCTTATTATGTATTTTGTTCCCGAGTCGCTTGCTACTTGCCCTATCAGTCCTAACCTTGCTCTAAGCTTTCATAATCCACTTGCTCGTCAAATGTTTATGCTTCACAATTCTCTTCGTGAAGCCTATCCCCCTAACTGCACTGTAGGGTACGACACCAGCTGCTTCAGAATACATGACTGGCAAGCGAAGTCTTCTTATGGACTCAACCTTACGTCCATCTGACAAAAGTCACATCACATTTGCTGACACTAGTAAAAGCAAGGTATTGGGTCTAGGTAGAGTTGCAATCTCAAGGGATCAACACATGGATAAAGTCATGCTTGTTGAATCCCTTGGTTTCAACTTAATGTCTGTCTCAATGCTTTGCAATTTAAACATGATTGTGATGTTTGGAAATATCGTTGCCTTGTTCTAATGGAATCTGACAAGTCTCTAGTTTTTGAAGGGTATCGGAAAGATGATTTGTACATGGTAGATTTCTCAGAAGGACCACAACTTGGCGTATGTCTTCTAGCAAAAGCTTCAGAATGCTGGCTCTGGCATCGGAGGCTAGGGCATGCTGGCATGAGGAACTTGCACACTCTTGCAAGAAAGAAGCATGTCAGAGGCATCGAGGGCGTCAAGTTCAAGAAGGATCACTTATGCGGTGCCTGTGAGGAAGGAAAGATGACGAGGGCCAAGCATCCCTCGAATACAATCATGACAACGACTCAACCCTTCGAACTGCTCCACATGGACCTTTTTGGTCCCACTCATTACTCAACTCTTACTACTACTGCTTGTCTCTATGGCTTTGTCATTGTTGATGATTATTCAAGATATACTTGGGTGCATATAATCCTCTACAAGACTGAAGTGCAGGATGTCTTCAGACGCTTCGCCAATCGAGCCATGAACAACTATGGCGTCAAGATAAAGCACATCATAAGTGACAATGGCACTGAATTCAAGAACACTGGTCTAGATATGTATCTTGATACTTTGGGCATCGCACATCAATTCTCAGCTCCGTACACACCGCAGCAGAATGGCATCGTGGAACGCAAGAACAGAACACTTATTGAGATGGCTCGGACGATGCTTGATGAATACAAGACTCCAAGAAAATTCTGGCCTGAAGCCATTGATACTGCATGCCATATCATCAACCGTGTTTATCTTCACAAGCTTCTCAACAAGACATCCTATGAGCTCCTTACTGGCAAGAAGCCAAATGTCAGTTACTTCAGAGTATTTGGTGCCAGGTGTTGGATCAAGGATCCACATCACACTTCAAAATTTGCACCGAAAGCACATGAAGGTTTTATGCTTGGATATGGAAAGGATTCGCACTCCTACAGAGTCGTCAACCTCTGTCACTATAAAGTGGTTGAAACTGTGGATGTGTGGTTCGATGAGACTAACGGCTCGCAAAGAGAGCACCTGCCAAATGTGCTAGATGAAGTTCCATCTAGTGAATCAATCAAACTTACGGGAACTGGAGAAATCATACCATCTGAAGCTCAGCCTGAAGAGGAACTTATCATCTCTGCACCTGATCAACCTGAAGACAATGCTCAGCCTGAAGACAATCCTTCTAACGATGACAATGACCAGCAAGAGCAAAATCTTCGTCCTGTACATCCTCGTGTTGCAAATGAAGTACAGATTGAGAGAATAATTGATATCATCAATGCACCAGGTCCACTCACTCGTTCAAGGGTAACATAGCTAGCAAATTTCTGTGGGCACTTTGCATTCGTCTCAATATCTGAACCCAAGAAAGTTGATGAAGCCTTCATGGAACCTGAATGGATTCAAGCTATGCAAGAAGAGCTTCAATAGTTTGAGCTGAATAATGTATGGGAACTGGTTAAGCGTCCTGATCCTCGTAAGCGCAATATAATAGGCACTAAATGAATATATCGGAACAAGCAAGATGAGCATGGTCAAGTTGTCAGAAACAAAGCTCGTCTCGTTGCTCAAGGATACACTCAAGTTGAAGGGATTGACTTCGATGAAACATTTGCTCATGTGGCTAGGCTTGAAGCCATACGCATACTGCTGGCCTATGCAAATCATCATAACATTCTTCTGTATCAAATGGATGTGAAGAGTGCTTTTCTCAATAGCAAGATTGAAGAAGAAGTGTATGTTGCACAACCGCCTGGCTTTGAAGATCCAAAACATCCTAACATGGTGTACAAGCTCAACAAGGCACTGTATGGCCTCAAACAAGCTCCTCGGGCTTGGTACGACACACTCAAAGACTTCCTGAAGAGCAAAGGCTTCAAACCTGGTTCCCTCGACCCCACTCTCTTCACGAAGACATATGATGGTGAACTGTTTGTGTGCCAAATATATGTGGATGACATTATCTTCGGTTGCACCAATCAGAAATATAGTGACGAGTTTGGATATATGATGCAAGAGCAATATCAGATGTCCATGATGGGTGAGCTGAAGTTCTTCCTTGGTCTTCAAATACGTCAGCAACACAACGGCATCTCTATATCTCAAGAGAAATACCTCAAAGATTGCCTGAAGAAATTTAGGATGCAAGATTGCAAAGGCTTCACGACGCCAATGCCAGCTAAACATCATCTGGGTCCCGACGACAATGGTAAAGAGCTCGATCAAAAGGTATACCGCTCCATGATTGGTTCCTTGCTTTATTTATGTGCATCTAGGCCAGATATCATGCTTAGTGTTTGCATCTGTGCCCGGTTCCAAGCGGCACCAAAGGAATCACATCACTTAGCTGTGAAGCGAATTCTCAGATATTTGGCTCACACCCCAACACTAGGATTATGGTATCCAAAGGGCTCAGAGTTTGATCTAGTTGGATTCTCGGATGCTGATTATGCTGGTGACAAGGTGGATCGCAAGTCTACATCAGGCACATGTCATTTTCTGGGACGATCACTTGTATGTTGGTCTTCAAAGAAGCAGAACTGTGTATCTCTCTCCACTGGTGAATCTGAATACATTGCTGCTGGATTGTAACACCCCGGATGTAACTTTCCCTATTTGTACTCCAACTCTTGCCGTTTCCGGCGTTAAGTTGTATTTATTTTCTCGGGTTCGGGTCCTTGTCTCCGTGTGTTGTTATCGTTGTCATGCATCTCATATCATGTCATCATGTGCATTGCATTTGCATACGTGTTCATCTCATGCATTCGAGCATTTTCCCCGTTGTCCGTTTTGCATTCCGGCGCTTCGTTCTCCTCCGATGGCCATTTCTAGCTTTCTTTCGTGTGTGGGGACTAAACATTTCCGGATTGGACCGAGACTTGCCAAGCGGCCTTGGTTTACTACCGGTAGACCGCCTGTCAAGTTACGTACCATTTGGACTTCGTTTGATACTCCAATGGTTAACCGAGGGACCGAAAAGGCCTCGTGTGTGTTGCAGCCCAACACCCCTCCAATTTGGCCCAAAACCCACCTAACTCTGCTCCATCATCTAGAGCGTTCGATCATGGTCGCCTGGTCAAAAACCGCACCTCATTTGGACTCTCCTAGCTCCCTCTATGCCTATTTAAAC